>NW_027115406.1:235715-236461 GCF_000696795.3 Halyomorpha halys | reverse complement strand
TTAATATGTTTTTTGTGTTCCTTGAACTCGTCTTCGATTGAAGACTTTGAAGTAAAAATTAGTATATTACTGACTTTTGGTATAATGTTTTTTTCTACATTTTAAGGTTTAATTAGGATAAATGATGAAGTAAATGCATCAGTATTCTGAATATTTAGTTGCTTCAGTCTAGTTTTTGTAATCTATGTTAGTCTTCGTTCAATGTTTAATAATGGTGGATAGTTATTTCTCTGCAGAATAAAGGTGATGTTATGATTTTTTAGACTTCGGCCTAATTTCCCATCTTTCAAACCGTTTCTCCGATATGAAAAGATGGCAAAGAAAGAAATCGTGTTATAGTTGTGAGTATAAAAGGATAGCTCTGTCATCGGCAAAAGTATAGATCGGGGGTGGGGGGGGGTTCATAGAAGATAGTCATCTGTTTGTAGGCAATAGTGAACTATATCTATAATATAAGAAATACACTTATAAACGCTGAATATTATAACAATTCTTTCATAATTTTTTTTTTAGTGTAAAAATGTGACATGATTTCCTATATGAAATTCAAATTATGAGATTAAAGTACATGAATATCGGACAGTGGTTCCGAAACGTTGTACTATAATATGATAATTTAATATAACTTAAATTCAATTGGAAGTTTAATAACCTCCAAAAAATTTTATGAATTGACTTACCAGACTTCCTATAGAGAAAATTCAGAAACAATTCTTTATTTATTATATCTGTAAATTATAAATAAT
>NW_027115406.1:229497-234945 GCF_000696795.3 Halyomorpha halys | reverse complement strand
ATATATGTATACAAAGTTGACCGTAAAAATTTAAATATAAGAAGATGGTCAGGGTTGCGGTCAAAAAAAGAACAAATAGTTTACAACTATTGTACTGTCCTACGTTTCGCCCCTACTTTGCAGGGCTTCATCAGGGCTGTTCAAAGCGAAAGGTTGAACCAAAGGACCACCGCTAACCAAAGGTCCAACCTTTCGCTTTGAATAGCCCCGATGAAGCCCTGCAAAGTAGGGGCGAAACGTAGGACAGTAAAATAGTTGTAAACTATTTGTTCTTTTTTTGACCGCAACCCTGACCATCTTCTTATAAATAAAATATTTAGTATATCCACTGACATGACTTTCCTAACCGGTCTGAGTGTAAAGTCAGAAATGGTTTGCTGTTTGGTCTAATTAACATCTTTTATGTCATAACATATTTTATGATAATTAAATTGATAAAATTATCTAAAATGAGACAAATGTTTAATTGTCTGCTAATAATGGTCCGAGTTTGATAATATTATTATTATTTTTTTTGGAGGAATATACTTACGTTTCAAATAGCAGTTACAGTTTATAGGAAATAAGTTTTTAGATTTTACGTATTATTACATAGTATTAAGAATAATTAACCAGAAAGAAATATAATACTTCACCTTAAAAATTATTACTTCAAAATAATTTTAAAGAATTCCATTAAAAATAAACATGTTTTGTTATCTTGGCGGTTTGTTAGTCATAATAAGGTATTTAGAACAGAGTACTGTATTACAGTATTGTAATATTGAATACAGTATTGTATTGAAATAGTATTTAGAAGAAAAAAAAAACAATATAAGAAAGCTAATGATTATTATATTTATTATTTGCCTTTGGTACAAACTTTTAATGATAAATAAAGTGATATTGCTTTGCCGTGTTTTTTCACCTCTCATAAATCATCTATTACTGTTTTATTTCACGAATGATCTATTTCTGGTTGATGATCCTTCTGAGATTATATTTTAGCGAAGGCAAGATTATTCCTTCCTTTTGTTAATTAAACTTATAACTTAAATAGCCTAAATTAATTTTATTTTATTTACTCAGGAAAATTTGTATTTACTTATAAAATTGTGACAGGTAGCGGTGCTCAGTGAGTAAGGCACTGTTTTACCTACTACCCAGGCCTGGGTTCGAATCTGACAGTGGCAGATAATTATTTTTTCTGTTACTTTAGCCTTGAGTCCTCTTGGGCCACACCCAGCCTCTATAAAGTCGGTTCCCTAAATTGGGGGGACAACTCTAGTGATCAAAGCTTGATTATGTATAAATTACGTAGAACTGTTATTCGATAAACGGTACTTGTTGAAGGTTCAATAACGGAACATGAAACCTTAAGGTGGTTTTGTATATAGCACCTGACAGGGTGCTGGGGGGTAAAATGGGTATTAAACACATCTTTAATATTAAATAAACAGTCACTAATCGGCTTTCCGTAGAAAGGATCATAATATGCAGATATGATGCACTAGCTAGGACACGATTCTTCATTTTTGGACGAAATCGTATCGTAGTTCCTAATTTTTGCGAAACGGTGATCCCTTATCTAAATTTGTAAAGGTTTCTGGTCTTAGATTTATTTTTTATTAATATACTTGTTTGAGAGTGGTTTAGTTTCTTTGAAACAATTTTGATCCTTTTTCTCTCAACTTTATTCTTTTTAAACTTCCGACGTTTCGACCACTTAGGTCATTTTCAAGGATTCCTTATTTTGTTTTCATTTTTTCCTTTAAAATTCTTTAAATGCCGGCTAATTGCCTTTGTCCCATAAATTCTTCTATAAAATTCCTTCCCAAATTTAAAACTTTTATTAACCACTTTTCTTACTACTATTCATTTGCAAACTCCAAACAGAACCTACATTCTGGTCTGTTTTGAACAGAGTAAAGGACGGCATAATTGAGTTTTATAAAAAAAAAAAAATTTTTACATGTAAAGTACTAACTTCTCATGAGTTGTAATGGTGTAGGTTTTTTAAAATTTTTTACATAATATAACAGTGATACTTTTTCTTCCTTTTATTGTCAATTAAATAAGCATCTTCTATTATTAAGATTTTAATGCTTTAGGAAGGTCCAACTTTAGGACGTTTTACTTAACTTTTGTCTTGTACACGTATATTTTTACTTATTGTTTTTTTTTTAATGCCCAATATGACTATTTTCACTCCTAATTATGTTCATTCAGTGTTCTTATGTTGTTTTTTTTAAAAAAAAAACCATTATGGTATTTAATTAGTGGTTGCTAATTTTAAGTCTCTTTTGGGCTCATTAGGAAATGTTACTCCGCGGTCAAATTTTTTACTGACATAAATGAAAATCATGTTTGAGAAATAATTCAACTGCTATATTTGGCTAATCATATTAGCATTTAGCAAAATCAGAGCTTATCGAAGCAAATTAATTGCCCATGCTGTCATAATTTACAATTAGCAAGCCAGTTAACAACGTTAATGACAGATAATAGTATAGTGAATAGAGCCATTAAGCGGGTCGTAAACATAAATTGAGGAGTCAGCCGCAGGTGGAAATAAACAGTCGGATTTAGAGCGAAGCCTCACGCGAGGGTTTGTTAAGCCGGACTCTTATTAATTTGATTAGGGTTAGCTCTGGTAAAAGTAGAGTGAAATTTTCAAAAGCATTATATTGCATATATAATATTTTCACTCCTTTTTTTGGTACTGGTTTTATTGTTTAAATAATAATTTAGATCCAAGTTGAATCTCAAAAAAATCTTTATTATTTCTTTAAATGTTCAATGTTTCGGCCAACCTGACCATCCTTAATGGCTGTAATTTTATTGAAATTACAAAAAATAAAATAAACATATAAGGCTCAAAAATAAAATGAATAAAAATCAACTGAAATATATAATTTTTTTTTTTAATGTTTTTTCAACATGTTCATTTTTTAATGTTTCTAATTTGTTATATTTCGTTGTTCTTCAAAGACTGAATTTTTATTTGAAAACACAACAAATGCTAAAAATAATAATAATTATTATTATTATTATGATAAAGTTAACATGAATCAATAATTAAAATTTTGTTTTTTCGTTGTTAGGAATAGCAAGAACCGATGTTCATTTTTTAATGTTTCTTTGTCCTTCAAAGATTGAATTTTAACTAATTTTAATAAAATTAACAAAACATAACAAAAATCTATAATCAAAATGTCTTTTCATGTTGTTATAAGTAAAAAGAACCAATTTCATTTTTTAATGTTCTAGTTTTTTTTATTTTTAGATGTTCTTCACATAACGGATTTATGTGATAATAAAATTAACAAAACATAACTAAAATCTATAATCAAAATATCTTTTCATGTTGTTATAAGTAACAAGAACCAATTTCATTTTTTAATGTTTCTAGTTTTTTTTTTTTTAGATGTTCTTCACATAACGGATTTTTGCCTGAAAACACAACAAAGAAACTTTTTAGGCTCAAAAAAACAAAATAAAGTTTTAAAAAATTACTAAAATCTATAATTAAAACTTTCTTTTTAAGTTATCAAGAGCAACAAGAACCAATTTCAATCAAGTTCATTTTTTGATGTTTCTAGTTTTTTATATATTGTTTTCCTTCAAAGATAGAATTTTTACGAGCAATTTTCTCAGAAATATCTGTTACTTTTTTAAATAAACACTTTAAAATTGAAATTTTGTTATAGTTAGTTATTCTGTCGAATAAATGATTCATGTGAGTCTGTGGGAATTAAAATAGCAGTAATTATTTTCTATTTTTAGAGAAAAATCGATTATTTTGTAATTTTACTTAACTGATATATGTTTATCGACATACATACATTATTTATGTACAAATTGAACCTAAAATAAAAATGTATTCTATACATGTATCATTTCTGAACTTTTAGAATAGTCAATGCCTCGGAGTAAATGATAATTGACACACTACTTTCATTCTCTCTGACTCATATATTTGGAGAAGTTTGTCAGGGGGTACGGCCAGCAAAGAATAACATAAATAAACAAAACCATATTTATTTATTTTATGCCGACGTTTCGACCTGAGTTTCAGGTCTTCATCAAGGGTTGTGGCGTAGAAGGTAGGCTAGCAACTGATATTTTTGTATGCGACTCATATATTTGTATCTTTAGAAATTTTAATTAATCGAAGAAAAACAATTATAAGAAATAGCACTTTCTAATGTTAATATTATGGAATAATGAGAGCTCGGTTTTACCTGATACCTGTCATATAATTTTGCTTGGCAGAAGACGTATTGAGTCCGGTTGCCAAGTAACAAGCATTTACTTGTTAAATGTCACCGCTAATAATATCAGATGCAAATCGCCAGGTACTTCTCTACTGTGTACGACAGGGGGGACATGTTGTAGTTGGTTTAACGAGAAGCTAAAGTATTCATTAGAACAAAGTTGCCAGTGGGCCCTGAAGTAGTTAGGGGTAAGTTCAGAATCATTTAGGAGGCCTCTAAGCGATATAAGTGTGTTCTTATATAAAAAAAAATTATTTGTGTTTATTTAATTTTTTTTATGTATCTATATAGACAAATAAAACTTGAGGGGGGGAGGCACAATTATCTTGAACGTCAAATTTGACTTGACTAATCTAACGAAATTTTTTTATAAATATTTTCAATTGTTTTCGTTGTTATTGTAGCCATATGGCCTTCCTGATGAGGTCACATTTCTGTCAAAAATTGTTTTATATTTTCCGGCAAATTTACTTAAGTCTCAGCAATCATTAATCGATTCAATCTCAGCAATACTCCAGTCTTCGCAAATCACAGATATATTAAAAGTTATAACATTAATAGGAATGTTTATCCACGTTCTACAAGTAGAACTAATTTTCGGCAAGTGGAGAAATGTATACCTGAGGGTTTACATAATTTTTTTTTTTTTTAAATTATATCAAGAAGAAGGCCCACAAACAGCTTGGGAGTCGGGCGTTTTTTGTGGATTTACTCAAGAACAAATTGTTATCAATACGGACTAGAATATGGAGCAGCATCAAAATCATAAAATCAACAGGGGGTTGCTGTTGCTGTTGCCTCCAGAGGATATGAGAGAAGAGGAGGAGCTGGTTCTAACCCGCCTCAGAATTGGACATTGCAGGAACATCACATAACAAGAAAATTACCACCTCAGTGTCGGCTCTGCTAAGCGATTTGTGTCTGTGTCTCGCATTTTCGATCGCAGGAGTTCCTCGACAACTCACCAGGGCCTTGTGCGACAGTGAGAAGAACATTAACAATACCATTAAATCTATCGGCTTGTTTGTTGAGATATGAATCTGATTTATATATTATAATACATAAAAAAATAATACATAATTATTTATATTTATACTTCCTGTTGAACAGATTCGATACTTAGGACTCCATCTTGACAAGAGACTTACTTGGAATCCACACACAAGACTGAAACGACAAGAAACTGCTCGTA
>NW_027115406.1:212154-229442 GCF_000696795.3 Halyomorpha halys | reverse complement strand
ACGATAGTCAGACCAATTTGGACATATGGAATTGAGCTCTGAGGCTCTACCAAGCCATCGAATACCTCCCGCATCCAATCCTTACAATCCAAAATCCTACGTAAAATTCTTGATGCTCCTTATTACGTTACAAATAAACTCATTCACAAAGACCTTAACATCCCATTCGTTGCAGATTTGGCCCAAAACAGTTATGCGTCTTTTCATTCCAAACTCCTTGCCCATCCTACCATTAATTCTTAATCTTTCATCCTTAACAATACCTGATAATCCTCCGAGGCGTCTGAAAAGAAGATGGCCTCGGGATCTTCTAATTTAAATTAATGCTTGAAGTACCACCAATGGGTGGTTCCTTCCCAAGATTTTCAAGTGTATATGAAACATACAACATATTTACTTATTATTTGTACAGCTGTAAATCACATTAAATAAAAAAATATATATATTTATTCTTATTTTATATATCATTAATTATTTGAAATCACTATAATTAATAAATTGATATCATAAATTGTTAAGTTTTGGTAAACGATTTGGTATCTAGTGGAATAATGAATAATTAACAAGGGCTATAATAACCACTATTTGGCAACAGAATCTTCGTATCTGCTTCTAATTTTAAAACCAGTTTCTTTACTACGTAGCATATTTTCTACTTAACATACCTGTAATATATATTATTAACTATATATTATAAGATACGTGTTAGAGATATTTGTATTGATTGACTTGACGCATTTAATACAATTTAATCACTATTATTAATTATATTTTCTGGAGGGTCACTTTTAAATTTCAGTGGTTTATGTTTAATGGATATTCGAAATAGCGTAAATAATATACCTTTTAACCTTGGGAAACGTAATTGTTTCTTCTCTTTGTAAATAAATTTCAAAACCCATTATCTTGTTTGTGTGTCTAATTTTTTGGTCTTACGGAATAAAAATTTTTATCTCTTCAAAAGGAAAAAAAAATGTTTAATTAAAAAGAAAGTACTTTTAAAAAAATTATAAGAGAACTAATGAGTCTGATGAAAGGCGGAAAAGAGGTATGACGTATTTGTATGTTATAATCAATTAATGAATGGACCGGTTCAGATGAATTCAATTGATGATTAATTCCACCTAGTCAACTTCATTCAGTCTGTTTGCTGTTTAAGTTTTATTTATCAATGAAGTTCAGGTTGATCTGTTTAGCCATCTTTAAAGTACGGTGGGGGGAGGGGGGACATCTATTGCAATTTCCACTCATTGATGTGGTTCTCCTTCTGACTCCGGTATATTTATTCTCACCGTATGCTTAATGACTCATTGAGGCAGTGTGTACTCTTTGGCTCCTGTTATTAGATTTGCTGACTCATCGGTTTGCTATTTAATTTGCTTTTGTTGTTGCTAATCATTTTTGGATGGGTAGTTTAGAAAATGTATTTTTAGTTCATTTGTAAATTATTTCTAGGCCGTGGTAGCAAATAGATTTTGAGTCTGCCTACGATAATATTTACAGAAGGATTATACGAAGAACTTTATGAACGTGGTATTTTTCCAAAACTCCAACCGGAATCTGACAGGGGAATTTGTTTTCGATACGGCAGTTAAATTTGCTGAGGGCAGTGCTATTCGAAAAACAGAGATCCATTTGACCTCTGGCATAATACTTAATGGAACTGTGCTATTGCTGGCCTATGCTTATGATATCAACAAAGTTTCTAGATCTATAAGAATACCAGTGACTTGGGCTGAGATAGAAGCCTTCTGATATCGTATCCACGTCTAGATGTCAGGGTTTGATTCGGAATTCACTGTGAAGAATGTAAATATTGTATATAGGATTGTGTTTATATCTATTATAACAATAATAATAATCTTTATATATTCTGGGATTGATTCCTTTAGAATAATTTACAGCCGTCAAAATTAGGTTTTAGAGCCTTAGAGTAAATTACAAAATAGAGATGTCACAAAATAAAATAATACAGGGAATTTAAAAATATACAATTAACCAACCATAATTAATAGAATATTTAAAATAATGATAAAACAAATAAAATGATACCATTTGTCATATCATAAAACATAAAATGACTTCTGATAGTAAATAAAAAGAAAAAAAATCAAATACAATTAAACTAAAAAGTAATAAATGAAAAGATATAATTTCTGTACATATTTGCAATTATAAACGAAGATCTAAGACATAAAATACACAAAATATATAAAGCTTTTTTTTTAAACTTTCAATTGTTATTCTTCCGGAATTGGGTGGACAGAAGGTAGTCTAAGATACGGGATTTGAAGATTGAAAGGGTGTTAGAACTACGAATAAAGGAGGGAATAGAATTTCATAGGGAAGAGGAACGGATGAGGAAAGATCTACCAAAGGCTGCGGTTCGATGGGCAGTTACATATAAGTCTGAAGGCCGTGAGCGGGTATTGCGGGAATGCACTGAGGACTTAAATTGAAGGATATCTGAGATGTACGATGGACGATGGGATTGGATAATTTGGTAGAGGAAGGAAGCAAGGAAATATTTACGGCGGAAGGAGGGGTAAAGCCACTTCAACTCTTAATTTTATTCACTTTATTTTAATTATTTCTGTTAATAATTCGTGATTATTTTTTCGTGGCTATTTCTCAATTATTAACTAGAACTATGCGAAAACTGTTAAATGCAAAAATTCATTTATAATATATAAATATTGTTAATAAGATAGATAGCGTTATGTATAATATATATTGTGTTTTAAATTATTGTAATGTTTTTAATTTTCAAATAAGAGATTGCTATATTCATAAAACTGATCAGTATGGAATAATGTTAAAATGTTTGATAATTTTATTTTGATTTTAGATATTGACTTGAAAATGGACGGTGAGTCCTGAATAATGAAAGGATGACAATTTATACTTCTTTTTTTTTAATAATTTATTTATTGATATTTACAACTGTATACATATACACACATCAAGTAAATTTGCTGTAAGTAATATTATGACATGATAAAAACATGTGGAAAATCTACCCATTGATAGAACTCCAAAAACATTTCTAAGGGAGAAGATCTCGAGGCCGTCTTCTTTTCAGACGTCTAGGAGGATTATTAGGTAGTGAAGGAGAAGCCAGGCTAGAAACGACTTGGTTTGGGTGGTTGTGAAGTTTATTAGGTAGGATCGGTATCCGGTTCTGGCCAAATCGGCAACATAGGGGACATTTATACTTTAAAACAAAAAAAAAAAAAATTAACAAAAATCAAAGGTAAGTACCCATAATCCTCACGAATATCATCGATATTTAAAGCATATTTTAGAAGTTAGGTCCAATACAGAGGTTTTGGGGACTGACACAAAACCAGTTCGTAGCGTCTGGCTTAGCTCTATCCCTTACTTTATCCAGTCAGGCATAAGGCATTGAAGTAGAGGGTTGCTGACCCTCTTTGAGCATCTTAAAAACAATTTTTGTTTTAGTTGGAAAAAAAAATCTCACGTTTGTTTGCTGTCGCTCAAATGGTATCAATTTTTTTTTAACTAGTAATTTTTGGATTGTTAATGTATTAAGATAAATAAAATTATTTAAAAAAGTATAGATTATGAAAATCAGTTACATTAAAAGAGATTAATCTATTGCATCCACTTCAGATTAAAAGATATAACAATTAATTCATTCAAATGATGGAAGTGATTAACCTCAAAAAATTTTAAAACAATTAATTTTCTTTTTTTGTTCAATTGAAATTAAAAAAAAAATATTGTGTTTTCCAGTCCTTATGAAAAATTAATAAAATGATTTTTCCTAATTTTATTATGTTTTTAATATAAATTATCTTCAACGTAAATTCCAATGAATTTTATTTGTTAAAACTTTATTCTTTTTTTTTTCAGGAATTTATTCCCTTTATGTCATCCTAATACGTTTCGGGCACACCTCCCCATCATAAAGTTCCACAATAAAAATATTTTTAATGAACAGTTTTAAAATTAACATACATACAGTTACAATCAATAAATTTTACATTATATTTTAATAAAAACATTTTTACACATTTACACACAAATAATTTAATATTTTTCTATATACATCCACTTTACTAATTTATAACCATTTACAAATCTAAAAATTTTTTAGATTGAACCAAATGTCCTAGTGAGGTTTAGATAGTTGACCGTAGATTAATAATTGATGATGGTCAGAAGGGGAGAGGGTGCGGTCAGCAAATAAACCAAAAAATATTTTTTAAATTAAAAAAAATGTTTTTTTTCTGACCTTAACCCCCGACCATCCCATCTCCTCCACTCAAGTTTCCTAATGATTATTTTTTTTTTTAATTTTTTATCTTATTTTATTTCAAAGTAATTATTAACATTTTAATGTTATTTATAAGTTACCTTTGAAATTGTACTTTCTTCCTTATATTCATCTATATATCTAAATTTCAGGGTACTGAGCCCTGAATTATTATTACCTTGGGGGGTTCTAATTGTTATATCCTCTGCTTTGTTTAAAATTTTTATTTCTTTAAAATTAAATTTATAGTTATTTTCTATTCTATGTTTTGCTAATGCTGTGTCATTAATATTTTATGGTTGGTGGTATTTGTTCTTTGTTGATTTATTCTGTTTCTAAACTTTTGTGACGTCTCACCTATAAAGGATATAATAATTCAATAACACTTCTTATTACATTGTTTATAGTTTATTTTATAGATAATATTTTGCCTTTCTCTCTTGTTCTATTTTATCTTTCATATTTGGCATGAAATTATCTAATTTGTTATTATTACACAATCCAAATTTAAAACTTGGTGGACTTATTTCATAAAAGTCTTTTTAATTTTATTTGTGATCCCAGGTATGTAGTTTAATTATAAAATTGCAATGTACCAGATCACCTTTACTCTCCGTTGTAAACCTCTATCCTCTGTCCTACAGGATCCTTTTTAAATACTCCACTAACGCCTGTTGAACAGATTCGATACTTAGGAATCCATCTTGACAAGAGACTTACTTGGAATCCACATACAATACTGAAACGACGAGAAACTGCTCCTAGATTCCGGTTGCTACAACACTTGCTTGACAAACGCTCTAAACTTCTAATTCACTTGAAAAAATTAGTATACACTACGATAGTCAGACCAATTTGGACATATGGAATTGAGCTTGAGGAATTTAATGCTTTTGGTAGAGCCCCAGCTACCAAAAGCATTAAATTCCTCCCGGGTGGATCCTTCCCAAGATTTTCAAATGTATATGAAACATACAACATATTTACTTATTTTATTTATTATTTGTACAGTTGTAAATCACATTAAATAAATAAATAAAAATTTAAAAAAAAAATGCAATGTTTTGTTTTTTATATTTCTGGGTCATATTAAATATATTAATATATTATTATTATTTAAATATATTAAATCCATTTTTAGCCATGGGCAATTGCGTGTTCATAAAGGATACATAGCCTCAACCTGTTTTTCATGTCTTAAGGGCATAAATAGACGGGAGATAAGTTAATGATGTTGGCTCTAATATCGTTTTTCACATAAGATCGATTCCGGCTCACCGTGACGTAGACGTAAAAGCAGTTTTATTATTTTATGCCATGGTCGTTGGGCGTCAGAGGTACTATCATCGTTTTAAATATTTTAGCATATTTACGAACACAGAACGCACACTGTGTTTAATCTATGTGATCGATTCGTGAACTCCAGTTTATAATACATATATCATTAATAATTTTTATAAATTTGTTTTTACTTGACTTGAAAATGCTAAAAATTTCAAGTATAACAAATTAACACATGAAATTTGACGTCAAATGAGCGTATCACATAAGGAGTTATGTGCTAAAAAAAAAAAAAGGCCTAAAATTTCGAAATTTAGTACTTCGGTATCAAACTAATTGGTTGCCTACTTAGCAAGCGAAATATCTATTCTGACAGTATTATTGAAATACATGTTATATGTTGGTTTTACAGTTATACGATCCCTTATAGAGCTAGTTCTTATAAGTTTCACTTTTCACAAATTTACCACACAAATTTACGTTCTTATAGTTCACGATTTATAGCTTTTTAGAAAGCAACTTTTCATTAAAAAATCTGTAGTTCGTGAATTTATTTTAAGAAATCTGCATCTCAAAATCCATTTGATGTACAAATGTCTATAACCGCTCGAATTAAAGTACTATATAATAATATATTACACTTTATTCGCAGTAGTAGTTTTCATGATATTTACTAAAATAAATTGATTTATAGTTGTTCGGACAAAATTTTATTTGCAAAATTTATATTCATATGACAATATCGTAAAAACTACTATCTCTACGAAGAAAAGTATCATAACCTACATAATAGTAAGTTAAATTACCTTTATTGTGAGTGCTGGGAGACATCTATGCGTCTAATATTTTCTGAGATATTGTTTTTCATAAATCCAAAAAATTTGTACGAACAACTAGAGATCAATATTTTGTGAATACGTTTTGTCGAGTATCATGAAACTACTACGAAGATATAAGTCGTAAACTACTGTATATTACATTTAACCAGCTTTAATTTTAATGCTAGTAGACATTTGTGCGTCAAATAATTTTTGAGATATAGATTTCTCAAAATAAATTCACTAACTACTGATTTTTCATTAACTCTACTTCAAATGATGTTCTCTTATGTAATGTATTCAAATTTCAAGGTTAATTAATATATTTTTTAACTCACATATCCACTACAAGAAACATGTGTTTTTTATGTTTATTCAAATATAGATTTACTTAACCTAATTGTAAAATTAAAAGAACAATGAGGAGAAGATGGTTGGGGATGCGGTCAATGAAACACAAATAAGTATGATTATCTTATTTTAATGTGCCGACGTTTCGGCTAGAGTTTCTAGCCTTCTTCAGGGCTAAAAACAAAACAAGATAACAACCACAGTAAGTATAGAAAAATAAAAAAATATAAAAAGAAAGTATAAACAGAATAATTTTACACATACAATGAATAGTTTTACAAAATAGAATTAATAAAATGAAGTGATGAGAGAAGCGGGAAATAAAATGTATACATAGGTAATTGAAAAAGTGGGTACAATAACTTACTTAAGGAAATGAAATAAAAATAAAGTTATATAATGCAAAGAAGTATGAACATATTAGTTATTATTAATTTAAAATTTAAATATGAAAAGAAAATGAAAATTGAGAGGAAGAAAATATATGTAACAATAATAGATGATAAAGAGGCAAATTATAAGTATAGTGTACAAAACTTATAACGCGGGCAAGGAAAATGGATAAAAGTGGAGTAAAATAAGGGGAAAGAGTAAAATAAAGAAAGGGGAAAGAAAACAAAAAAGAAGAATAAAAACCAACCTGTTCGCTGAAAGGTTGAGAGCCTAATGGTGGCAGCGCAAATAGTGGTCAAACTTAGAATTAAAAAAGCCGTTACAGCAATGACTAAGTTTTTTTTATAAAGAAAACGTTCCGGGAGGGTGAAAATAAAAAATAAAAAGTAGAAAGATTTTAGAAGAAGAAAACGTGTGAGAGGGTGATGACGAAAGGTGATAGGAAGAATTAAAAATATATATGAACCAACGAATTATCGAATAACGAAGTACCGGAAGATGAAGAGGAAACGTAATATAGGTGGGGGACGACAAATGTGTAAGAAAAGGTTTTAAAGATGAAATAATGCGTTCAAAAGTGGGCGGAAAAAAAAAAAAAAAATAATGTGAATATATATAAAAAAAAAATCATTTATCATCCACGGTCAACTATCTCTCATAATTAATTAATTAAAAGAACAATCTTAACTAATAAAGGCCCTATTCTAACTTATCCTAATTATATCTATGTACTTATTACTAACTTATAATCTAACCTACAATTAAAATACATACAATTATTATCTATGTCCAAAGGTTTAGGACTTGCACTCAGCTGGTCGTGGCAGAGAGAGAGAGAAAGATCACTTCTCAATACACAGTTTTTAAACATAACTCAGCTCACAGAGAAACCAAACAATACACTAGCTTTACATCAATGTCCATTCATTAAAAAAACAACCGACGACAGAACATATGATTTTTCTCTCCCTCTCTGCCCGATACCTCCCGCGCATGCGCTGCCATCACCAATTCTTCTGTCTCGTCTATTACACTTAGATTTTCTAGTGTTTTGGTAGTTTTTTAATTAATTTTGTAATCATTTTCTTTATGCTATTTTCTAATACTTGCTTTGCTAGGGTGGGCAGGAGTGTGTACGGTCCTTCTTACAATTGGGGGAAATGACCGCTGTGCCTTGTGCCGCCCACATTCAATCAGGGTAGAGAGAATTCATTGCGCCTATCGAGATTTCAATTAAGTTCTTTCGTTTGCGAGTTTAGAATCCTAAACTCACAAACGAAAGAAAGAAATTTTATTATTTAGTTAAGATTACAAGATCGGAAAACTAGTTGCCCAGAAAATCTGCAGAGCTTTTCTGCATTTAACATATAACGTAGACTTTAAATTGGGCTGCTCACAATAGGGGTATTTATGATATTGTGTTAAATGTTATAAGCATAGGATTGTGAGCAGCCTTATTTAAAGTTATGTTAAATGGACAAAGTTCCTAGCGGAGTTTTTGAGCGATTTGTTTTATTACCTTTCCTTCCAAAACTTCATGTTATTGTTTACTTTTCAGTTTTGAACATGCCTAAAGTAAGTGAAAAGTAGAGGTTGTGTGAAAGTTTGGCTACTGAGTGCCTAGTTGATCTTCTAACTTGTGAGGAAGAGAATAAAGATGAGCTAATTGACAACTGTCACTACATTATTATTATTGTCATCCATTGCTTTAACAAAACAAAGCTAACACAAACTACGAGCAAGTAATCTAACACAACAAACAAAACGGTGACGAGCTCAGCTAGTCCGTTGCGTGACGTCATTCTCCATTTAACAGAAATCGTAACACTCTCAACCATGTTATATGTTATATCGTTTTAACATGGTAAAAGAAGGAAATATTTCTTCATTAAACCTAAGTTTTCCATTTAACATGGTTTAACATGTTGAACTAATGATCACGAATACCTCTAATATTATACTTATAACATTTAGCATGTTAAAAATGTTTACATTTAAGATAACATCATGAATACCATTATTGTTTAACTGTATTTACAACTCTCGTTCTATATTTACAAATCTGTCACTCTTTATTGTAACACACAATAATTAGTTTACTATTCTATCTATATTTATATTTTCTTAATTTAGTTTGTTTCTTTATTTATTATATAAATTTTTACTCCATATTTTTTTCCCATATTATAATTGTTACATCATATACTACAATGTTTGTATCTTGAATTCATTTAGCCCTAACGAAGCACTGCAAACCTAAACTATTGGTAACATTAAATAGTTACGTAATAGTAAGTTTTTGTTTTTTTTACAATTTTGTATCTTTATTGACCGCCACCCAGTCTATATTCTATTCTATATGTACTACTTTTTTCATAGTGTTACTTTTTTTTCTGTTTACATAAATCGTATATGAATATTTTCCTAATCGAAAAACAAAAACAAAAATACACTACCAAATCTAAGAACAGTTATAAAAATAATTACATTGTAATATAATCATATTCTGGGATTGATCCCTTAAGAATAATATTACATGCGTCAAAATCATCAAATAAATTAGAGTAAAATACAAAATAAAAATGAAATTATAAACCAACATAAAATATAATGAAAATAATGAATTTGAAAAGATAAAAATGAACAACAATAATTAAAGTAATTAATTATTTAATTACAATAATTAAAAGTAGATCAAATGAATTGAAACCATATGCCATATCATAAAACGTAAGGTGACGTAAGTTCTGTTAATAAATAAATAAAAAAAAAAAATGATAAAAAACCAAAAATAATAAATGAGAAGGTACAACTTCTCCTACTATACATATTTGCAAGTATAAAAGAAAATCTGAAACATAAAATAAAGAAAATATATAAACCAATGGTATATATTTTTTTTATTAAAAAGTTAATAATAAAAAATCCTCTAACTAATCATAATATAAAGGAATAATCCCATAAATAAAATAAAGGAGTATATATATATACATGTTTTAGGCTTTTCGTAAATATTAAAACAACCAATAATGTTTATGCTAAATATTATCTCTTTTTCCATCTATTCACATTTTATTTGAACATTTAATTGTTATTCTTCTGGAAATGGATGAACGGATAGTGGTCGAAGATACGAGATTTGAAAGTTGTAAGGTATAACGCAAAATTAAAAAAAATATATGTATGAATGTATTTGCCTCAGCATAATCTATGTATTATTGAAGCTTTGGTTGTTTTTCTCGATTAATTATTGTATTTATTTTTCTTTACTTTTAATGTTCGGGTTTTAATTTTTTTACTTTTCTTTGTGATTTTTTTTTAATTTGTGAAATGTGTGTTGCCTATCTTATGATTATTTTTTTTTTTTGTTTCAGGTAAGTCCATCATAACATCTTGAACTTTATTTCATTTTGGTAAGTGGAATTTATTTAACTGGCCCTTCCTCTGTATGTACACCCTCTTTTTAGTCTATATGTGATTCTAGTTTTGTGATCAATGTATTCATGAGGGATTTCAAATCGTTGGTAACAGAATCAATTTCCAGCGGCTATGGTGAACTGAATTCAAATACAGAATCATGCATTTTTCATTTAGCTTTGGTTGAAAATTTGAATAAGAAGAACTCATGTGGTTTTATTAACTGTGACAAGTGCATTAGATGAGCCATCTGTTCCGATTTCCTTAATATTTATTAAATTAATCAAATATAATACATATAATTAATCAAAATATATTATATTTTAATATATATAATATATTAATTAAAATTGATGCTATATATTGACCTTATATTTTGTTCAAGACATAAATTTTATATAATGCTGAAAGGTAATATGATAAAAAAAAAAAATTGGTGTGCGCATCAAAAATGGAGATTATATACTTAAAATTTCCTAAAATTAAAGGTTTTTTTGTATTCAAAATGTTAAAATGGCAGTCTAAGTAGTCAGTTTAAATTCTCTGGCTCGTCCTTCATTTTCCCTCCCTACGCCAGGGGTCATGGCTTTTCTGCCCTAAGGGTTCTGGCAACCAAAAAAGCGTCACAAACTTCTTTCTATTCCAAGTAATTGGTACTCAGCGCCCCTCTTGTATCCTAGATAACCTGCAATTTAAATCCTCAGTCCAAACCCGCCCTATCGGGTCCCGTTTATCTGACATCTACCCTCCACCTCACCGATCTGCTGGGTTTGATAAATCATTTCTTACTTGAGCTGCCTTTAACTGGAATTCCATTTCCTCTAACAATACGTCATGTACCAACCCTTCCCTCATTCAAAACCCTTTTATTTAACTACTTCTTATTTCAATAATCTAATCCAATAGTATAATAGTACAGACAATTTGTAACTAACTTTTTCTGTTGTTTTTTATGTATTTAGTCAGTTAGCTTTTTAATTTTTTTTTCATGTATCTAAGATTATTTATATACAATTTTAATATAAGGGACCTAGCTCCAGTATAATAAACTATTTTTCATTTTATTTCATTTCATTTACACTGAAAAATAAATGTGAACAACTAATTTATAATAACGCAAATAAATGTTCACGGGTAATATTTGATCAAAATATTCATTTATCAACGACGGAGTCGATAATAGAAGAGTATTTCTCTATTGCGGTGTGAGTTGGCAACTATACGGGATATTAAGACCCTCGCGAATTAATTAATATTTGCCATGGGTGTGAATGTGGTAGTCGACCGTGGAATTTAATCTAGGGCAGGACGGTTGGGGGTCGGTCAAGTTTAAATAAATTAAACAATCGTTTTTCATCTTCATCTAGCCAACACATTGCAGATTTTCATTGACCTTTATTTTTTTTTTTTGGTTCCTCGTTAGTCCTGATTTATTTATATTTACAAATGTATCCATTTTCAAATAACGAAAAGAAATCTTCATTAATATGAACTGGATCTTTTTTTTTTTTTTTTTTAATGAGTTAATTTATTTGTTTTCTTAAAGTTCGTTGCCAATCAGGTTTACTGGTTAAGGTAAGCCACATCTATTCCTGTCTCCATTGGAAAGTTAGTAATTGAACGTTAAAATTTAGTGTGTTTTGTTCAAACGACCAAAATAATTTTCAGTTTATAGAAAAATTATCACTAAATTAAGTTTCCATTTTTTGTATCAAACAAATGTAACGTGATGGATAAATGATGTTCCATTCAACATTAGCTCCTGACTAATTTCAAGTAGGAGTTTTGAAAAGTGAAGGATATTACATAAGTTGTCACAGTTATACAAAAAGAATGTTGTGTCCACTGGGAACCAAGAAAGGAGTATTGAAAAAGAAAGCATCATAGCTCCAGTTTCATGGAGCCGATATGTTCTGACAAAAATGTGGGTGAAATTTAACTAAAATATTTCATTGATTGAACCCATCTTCATTAATCTTTAAAAAATCCTATGAATAAAACAAAAAACTTAAGCTACGAATTAAGACTAATAGTTCGAAAACCCATGTAAAAAAACTGATGAAAACTGAGTCTGCCAGTCAGATTATATGCAAAAATGAAGGGTGTTGAAAAACGTTAAAAAAAAAATATTTTATTCCCCCTCGTAATCAGCAGTTAAAAAATATATATAATATAAGTTATATCAACCATGTAAGGCCCACCAGGCCTTATTTATTTTATACCAGTCTGGTATAAAATAAATAAAAAAAAAACAAACTGAAAATAAATGTAATTTAACTTGCTATGAAGTAATTTATGTGAACTGTCTTCGTAGGGGTAATGGTTTTTAATATATTCGCCTATGAATATAAATTTAACCAATGAAACTTTGTCCGAACAACTATAAACCAATTTATTTTAGCAAATATCATAAAAAAATACTACTCCTACAAAGATCAACATCGTAAACTACTTTGTAGTACATTAAACTAGTTTTAATTTGAGTACTAAAATTCATTAAATAAATTTCTGAGGTATAAAGTTCTCAAAGTAAATTCACTAACTTCTGATTTTTCGTTATTTTGTTCTAAAATGTTTCTTTTTAAAAAGCTATATCTCGAAAACTGTTTAACGTAAATAGCTCTATTAGGGTTCATATTTTAGCAAATTTACTCTACTTTAAATGATGTTTTCTTTAAGTTTTCTAGTATTGTAGGTAGTTTAAAGATATAGAGCTCCGATGAAAAACTTATTTTAATTTAATGTTTTAAAACTGTTTTCTTTTTTTATTCCCTATACTTGGCAAACTCATTAACTTTGACAAGTAATTACACATAGTTTTCATTAAAATAATAAAAAATTGGGGTGTAATAACCTCCTCTTGGGCTCTTGTACTAATAGAGATTAAACTATACTCCATTGCTCACTCTTCCGGAATTTCCTTTTACTAGTCATTCTATTTTCGGAAGTATTTTGTAATCTACTTGTCATTTGGACTATATTTTCGACGAGGTGGAGCCTGGAATATTAAGCTCGTAATAAACCTTGAGCCGGCTTGGTAATTGCCTGTAGAACACTAATTAGTTCAAGGTACAATTCATTTGTTTTATTAAAGCCTCGGAACGTGGTGGCGTTTTCTCAGTCCTCAGGCCGAGTCATTACTGCGATATGTAAATGTTCCTGTGCAACTGGCTACATTCTCGTCCACAAACTTATGCAAAGATTTTATTAAACAGGCTATGGCATCTTTAGTTTGGTCACATTTTGTTTACATGAATTATGTATTTTTTTGGAAATTTTAAACTTTAATACTCAAAATTAATTAAAAACAGTATTTTCTTCGTACCCTTTATTAAAATAAATTAGTAAATCATAAATATGTAAAAAATGAAATGTATTATATACCCTTAGAATTATTCTTCTCCCTTTGATTGCCTTGTGGCATTATAAGGTGTTGATATTTTTTTTATTTTTTTTTTCGTACCCTCCATTAATTAGGAAAGAAATTAGGGGTACATGAGATATGTAAGTATAAGTTTGTATCCTTTTTCTACCATAGGTATTTTAAGGTTCAGTTAAAGGTGTTGATATGAGTCCAGCTGAGCTGGTATAGTCTAGCTTTAGTCTAAGGCTACGATATGGAAGTAATGGAACGTGAAAGGACCGCTCCGCTGTTAAAAACATAGTATTTTATTATATAGAACTTTATTGTGGTTATTCCGTTTTTTTTTTTTAGTGGGATTTATGTTTTATTTTATAATATTAATTAATGAGATTGAGGAAAACATTCGAAGCACATAAGTCAATTTTTTTTATTCTTTTATATTTAAAGTTATTTAATGATAAAAAATAAATATGAATATTTTATTTTATACAAATTGAAATTCTACAACTTCAGTTTATTTTTAAATTTAAAATTTTCCCCACTAACGCCTGTTGAACAGATTCGATACTTAGGACTCCATCTTGACAAGAGACTTACTTGTAATCCACACACAAGACTGAAACGACAAGAAACTGCTCGTAGATTCCGATTGCTACAACACTTACTTGACAAACGCTCTAAACTTCCCATTCACTACAATAAATTAGTATACACTACAATAATCAGACCAATTTGGACATATGAAATTGAGCTCTAGGGCTCCACCAAACCATCAAATTCTTCCCGCATCCAATCCGTTCAATCCAAAATCCTACGTAAAATCCTTGATGCTCCTTATTACGTCACAAATAAACTCATTCATAAAGACCTTAACATTCCATTCGTTGCAGATTTGACCCAAACCAGATACGCGTCTTTTTATTCCAAACTCCTTAACCATCCTAACCCATTAATTCTTAATCTTTCATCCTTTACAATCCCTGATAATCTCCCGAGGCGTCTGAAAAGAAGATGGCCACGAGACCTTCTAGTTTAAATTAATGTTTGAAGTACCACCAATGGGTGGTTCCTTCCCAAGATTTTCAAGTGTACATGAAACATACTACATATTTACCTATTGTATTATTTTGTACAGTTGTAAATTACAATAAATAAATAATTAAATTAAAAAAAAAAATTTCCCTGTCAAATAGATAATTAAAAATTAGTATTTCTAACTAAAGATTACTTTTTCTTCATAACATAACATAGTATAATATTTTTAAATAATAACATTCCAAAAATGGATATATCATTTTCTTATAAAATTTTTTTTATTTATATTAAAAATATTTATTTTCGCCCTAATCGTTGCTTAAAATCAATTTTCAATTGTACAGCTCTTGGGTCACTTATTCACTATTGTATTTATTTATTTCACTGTATTAACATTTCTTAATTTATTTTATATGAGAATGTTAATATTCTTTTCATCCCAAAAAATAATTAATAATTTAACCTTAACTGAAACAGCACTAGTGAAGCTCTGCAAAGTGAGGGGAGGGGGAGGAATGTCGGAAAATAAATATTTTGAATAAATAAGGTTATTCTTTATGAAATTATATATATAAAAATATCATTTTTATTATTTGCAGCTTAATGCTATAGAATGTTTTCTATTAATAACCATTAATTATCTGCTGTAACTAGTTCTATTCATGGCGTTTAGTATGGATAGAAAGGAATGATGAAAAAAGTAAGAAATTATTCATTAGACATAATGAAAAAGGCATGGAAGATATAAATATATGTTTTGCCACCGCAAAGGTTTACGATGTCATTTCTTTGACGGTTCAATATACGATATAGACACAAAGCCATAAATGGCCCGGCCTCTGGTGGAATCATATTACTAAAGCCACATAAGAGATTTACTCTGTCTAATACAACTTTTTTTCTTTTACGATGTTTTCCCCTTAAAAGTGCCAAGTATTATGAAATAACATTGGGATGTTATTATGTACCTTTCTTACAATACGCTGGATTGCTAGGTGCTAAGAAATTTTAAAAATAGTTTTTTTTTTAATAATTTATTTATTGATATTTACAACTGCATACATTTATTCACATCAAGTAAATTTGCTGTAAGTGATATTATGACATGATAAAAACATGTGAATTTTAGAACTCCCAAAACATTTCTAAAGGAGAAGATCTCGAGGCCATCTTCTTTTCAGACGCCTAGGAGGATTATTAGGTAGTGAAGGAGAAGCCAGGTTAGAAACGAGTTGGTTTGGGTGGTTGGGAAGTTTATTATGGAAGGCTGGTTCTGCCCAAATCGGCAACATAGGCGACATTGAGGTCCTGATGGATGATTTGATTTGTGACAAAGTAATGAGCATTAAGGATTTTATAAAGGATTTTAATGACTGTAAGGATTGGATTCGGGAGGAATTAGATGGTTTAGTGGAGCCCGTAGCTCAACTCCATATGTCCAGATAGGCCTTATAATAGTCAGGTAGATCAGTCTTTTGTAATTGATTGGAAGTTTGGACTGTTTGTCTAGGAAATGTTCCAATAGTCGGAATCGACCAGCAGTTTTCTGTCTTGTATGAGGATTCCATGTCAGTCGTTTGTCCAGATTTAGTCCTAAGTAACGGATCTTTTAAAAATCGTAAATTTTATTTTCTTCAAATTATGGTACTCATTTACTGGAGATTGTACACTATGTTTTTTTAAAATATTTTTTGTTGAGAAAATAATGAATTTTGCTGTGTATAAATCATACTAGGGGAATTTTATATGTATCCAATTTTATATTCATTTCTGACGCGTAGAACAGAGTTGGATCAAACTAGCTGAAATTCTGTTTGCAGAGGTTGTTGTTTTTTGTACAGAACAATACCATTAGTGTAGCAGTGATTAATAATAAAAATATCGTCCTTTACAAATGTTTGAATAAGATTTAAGTCGATAAATCCCCTCCATTGTAAGTTGTTATCCAATATTTGCTTACTGAGAACAATCCTATACAAATAGAGCCGCCTACCTCGAAGTATATCAAACTTTTTAAAAATCTTTTATCGTTTTAAGGATTACTTCTCTTTTTTTATGGGGAAATCTAAATTATTAAAGACAAACGACTTATAATGTGTAAGGGAGTGGGATAGCTCAGTGAGTTAGGAACTGTGTACTAACTCATGGGAACAGGGTTAGAATCGGGCTGTGAGAGTTATCTGTTTATTCAATTGGTGTAGCCGTGTGTCAACTCTTTGGATTCGGCAGATGCAGCTTCTTTAAAGTGGGTACATTTAATTCGGGAAAATTTGGCCATTGATTGTAAATTTTGAAAAAATCACCAGTTCAAAAAACTTTAATTTTTTTTACGTCTAATGATTATATATAT
>NW_027115406.1:208729-210276 GCF_000696795.3 Halyomorpha halys | reverse complement strand
ATATTTATTGTTAAATAAATCAATTAATATTCATGTTAAGTCGCAACACTTTATTATTTCATCAACAGTCCAACGTTTCGGCCAATTCGGCAATTCTTAAGGACAATCCTAAATATTAATTCACACTTCACATTATTTTAAAACTTATTGCAGGCTATTCTGCCAAGGTCATTTATCACAGTCAAATCACCCTATTTCGTCACAATTCCAATAATTTGTAAAACATAAACCTTATTATAATTCTGATAAGATCATTAAGTATCTTAATCTAAATATGTTAAGTTAAAATAAAAACTTTAAAAATTAATGGAATATTGACAAAATAGGTTGATTCGACTGTTATTAATGGCCTGGGCAGAATAGCCTGCAATAAGTTTTTAAATAATTGGATGTGAAGTGTGAATTAATATTTAACATTGCCCTTGAGGATGGCCAAATTGGCCGAAACGTTGGACTGTTGATGAAACATGGAAAACAAGAGTGTTGAGACTTAACATGAATACCAATTGATTTATTTAAAATATAAACTGTTAAAAAAAAAAATCAATACTTGAGTCAAAAACCAAAATAAACCACAACTATAAACAGGAATATTATAAATATTCAATTGATAAAATTATTAAAACAAAATAAAATAAATATAAACCCTGAGTTATTTTATAATAACTTTTTAATTATAACGTAATCCTTTAATAAAAAACTCTTTTCAATAAAATTTCTCATCCTGTCTCTACACCAGTAATGAAATAATACAAATTTCTGATACTATCTGTTGATTGTAGTTGCAATACAACATTTTTCATCCCTTGGAAAATTCTTGTCCTCAAATTATTATTTACTGGGCATTCAAACAATACATCATAAAGTGTTTCATTTTTTTTTTTTCTTTATTTTATAAACTTCTTGAGTATTAAGTTTGATGATGCATTATTTATGGACTTCTTTAAAATATTTGAATTGAGTTGGGGTAATAAATGTGAGGGTCTCAAGTTTTTTCTCTAACCTCCTCAATATTTTCACGGCTGTAGGCAGTTTTTAAGGTCTTGCGCACCTCTACAGCCCCTCCAAATTGAGTTAGGTGGTTGAGAATTTCTACGGGAATTGAGTTGGTGAGTGCCTTTCGGAGGTCTCAACTTTGTTCTCCTCTCCACCATTTTTTTCTTGGTTTATAAAACTTTAATGAAACATTTAAATAACTTCTTATGTTTTGTTTTTTATCTAAACAACATATACGATTATGAATCTGCTCCATACTGTTTTGCTGTAAAACCCAAAATGTGCAAATTCGTGCGGTAAAAATTCAAAATGAGTACAAAACACCCAAATCCTGCAATAACTAACTTTATTAATTAATGTATAATATTAAAACATGAAAACCCTATCTAACCTTGTGATCTAACAAAAACAAAAAACTCATAATCATAAGGATAGATCATATTGTAATAGACAATTGGCATGATTATGCAAACAATAAAGTTGCGATACATCGCCTTAATGAAGTTGTTGTATTGACTGATCCTCAAGACCCACAAATATCTATCTATCTA
>NW_027115406.1:200617-208619 GCF_000696795.3 Halyomorpha halys | reverse complement strand
TATATATTTTTTTTTCCTCGCTTATGTACAGGGAATTTGATTAGCATTCAAATACGAATAAGAGATTTCAGTACCTTCCCATGACAACAGACAACATTTTGAAAATATCTTGAGAACACTACGAATATTCACGCCGTTTTCCAATGTCAGGCGCTTTTTAACTATTGCTCGATTAAACTATCTTAAGTGTCCTCTTTCCGTTTTAAGCTAATTTTTCAAAAGTGATATAGTGCCGTCACTCTCGGGAGGTCTTAGTGGGGCAGGTCTGGCCGAGAAGGATTGCCTTTAATATTTGTCTTGCTTTTGGTCCAATACTACAGAAGTTTATTATAAATTACATATAAAAGTTCATTTGTGTAGCATTTGGGTGGTGTATTCACATTTGGGATTTTTACCGCAGGATTCTGTATATATTGTTTTTTTTACTGGAATGTTACGAAAATTGAGTCTCTAATCAGGGCATTGCAAAGTCTGTTATTAAAATTACATTTTGTTACGGTTGCCATGGTAAAATAAAAACACTGGCGATATCTGCGTAGACAAGGGGTGTTACGGTTGTCATGGTGAAAACAGAACACGAGCAATATGTTTCAGACAAGTGGGTTTAGTTTTTGTGAAGGCGACAGTTTTGATTTTGGAACACGTATGTTCAGACGAGTTGGTTTTGGTTTAGTGAAGGTGACAGTTTGATTTCGGAACACGTTACGATTGTTAAATGTGAAGTGGTTATAGTTTAAAGGCCCTCTGTCTGTACTGTTCGAACTGGAATATCACCATATGAGAAATGTTGTCATATATGTTTTGTTTTTCAAAATTGTGGTGTTTTACTTCAATGGACGATCACTAACACTAGAAGTGGGGATATAGTGTAGTGACGTTTCTTCAGCATGTCCTGGATAAGAAAATAATAATGTAAAACTATATTTACATTATTATTTTCTTATCCAGGACATTAAGGTTAAGCAGTAAGTTAAAGTTAAGTCAACCTATTAGTTTTAATTGTTTTATTAATTGATAAGAATTCTTTGTACTTTGTACTTTTTGTACATACAGTTCTGCTGTTCTTTCTCTGCTTTCAACTTGTTAATTTACTTTCTGTTTTTTTTTTGTTCATGGAATACTACGATAATTCAACAGGTGGGTAGGTAACACCCCTAGATTTCCTTTTATCTACATGTAAAGGTATTCGCCAGTGGTCATAATTCAACAATTGTTTATATAGTGGTATATTTTAGCTATATTGCTAAACTTAATGCTTTGGGGTTTTCGTTTTTTCCAAGAAAAAAATAACGTGACGCCTAAGGCGTAATTCTTTATTGTTTTATCTTTTTTTCATTTTGCGATTATATTTTTTTTTCTTATTTTCCTTTAACTCACCCCCTTCTCCGTTGTGTGTGGGCAACTATAAACGATAAACATATAACCAAGGATAAGTCAAAAATTGCGGTTATAATTTCTCCGTTAGCTTATATACTATTATTAAAGTAGAACGTTTGTATTACAATATTATAAAATATCAATGAAGATATTCGTTTATTGTAGTAAAAATACTTATGAATGAGGAAATGACTGATATGCTCGGCCTTCCTGTAGAACGATAATCCAACCTTCGGCTGCCCATAAACTCACTCTATTCGCCTCCGCATACATTATTAATCATTCCACAAAGGTCCGTTATTAAAACTCAACAGAGAAATGGAATTTTTTAATTTGCATGAGTAATTGGACTTCAAACGATCAGTGATATTATTTTATTTTTCTATTTTTTTTTTTATAATTACGACAAAGCTCTAAAATACAAATATGCATTCGTATTTCTCCCCCAAACGACTTAAACAGAAACATGTTATAAGTTTTTGAAATCCATCTACTTCTCATTTATAATATGGTAAAACGTAAAAACTGGATTTTCGTCCAATAGTATCTTTAAATCCTCAGCATCAAATTCAGCAAAACCTCGACAGAAATCGAAATCATGGAAAATAAGTTCAAATAACACTAATTTAATATTGCACATTTTGTGATCTTCACAAACTTTTTTTCTTTCCATTCAAAATTTCATGTTTTACTCTTTTGGGCAAAATTTTGTTTTTTGTTGCTATACTGAATTTTTCAATTATAATCAAAATGCTAAGAAAAGAAAAAAAAAAGTGTTTAAGATATCAAATTGGGGAACTGCTTCAATAAAAAGGGAAAAAATATGACTTATATACAGTTTGAAAGATATAAAACAAAATTATTTAAATTAATTTGGCATTAAATTAACTTAATAATTGGCAGAAGAGCCCGAAACGTTGCTCGAATGACATAATCAATAAAAAGGTCAGAATGAGGTGTAGATAGTTGACCGTAGATTAATGATTGGAGAAGTTTGTCGGGGGGTGTGGTCAGCTATGAACAACATAAATAAACAAAACAATATTTGTTTATTTTATGCCGATATATAAAATAATAAATATTTATTGTATAAAATAAATAAATATTGTTTTGTTTATTTATGTTGTTCTTTGCTGACCGCACCTCCCGACGAACTTTTCCAATCATAAAAAAAGGGTAAAAATTTGTGAAAAAGAAAAGAAATAAAGTTCTAAACCTTGAATACATTTTTGAAGTCAGAAACAGATTACAGGTACCTCGGGAAAGGATGGTGAAATGACTAAATAATTTTTTTTTTAAAGTATTATTATCGTATCTTTGATTTTTAATTTTTTTACTTACGAGGTACATAGTAAAAATTACACACTTAAGTGACAATATATTTGTTCCAATAAATATGTATTATGCATATGCTATTACAGGTTTAAAAATCGCTTTAATTCCTGTTCGTTATTCATTCAATAGTTAGATTTTAAAAATTGATATCTTGTCCGAAGCTATTAATAATTTTTTCTGTTGTAATGGATTATTGAATGGGCAGTGTTGAACTAAATTTACCTCTTTCCCGAGGCAATTCCTTTTTCCAACACATTTTGAATAAAGTATGGAGTGCATTCAACTATATGTGAAATGTTTTTTTGTTTTTTTAATAATAATAATGGCCTAACGAACCCGAAGGTTCGATGCCGATACCACCAAACGCTCTCTGCATACATTATTCCAGTGATGCCCCTCAAAACCCAATTCCACTGAATATGTTTTAACACAATCCTTCCATCTACGTTTCGGTCCACCCCTCGGACGTGTACCCGTTGGTTCAGTGTTTATTACCATTTTAGGGATCCGCTTTTATTATTATTATTTTTTTTTAAATATTTATTTATTGATATTTACAACTGTTCATTATAATACATTTAGTAAATCTGATCTCAGTTAAATTGGAGTGTTACAGGCGTGTAGAGAAACTACCCTTTGGCAGAACTCTAATGACATTTTACACTTGCATGTCTCGTGGCCATCTTCTTTTCAGGCGCCTCGGAGGAAGCAAGGTTAGAAACTAGTGAGTTTGGGTGGCTAGGGAGTTTATAATGGAAGGAGTGATATCTGGTTCGGGCTAGATCGGTTACATTTGAAACATTAAGGTCTTTATGTATGATTTTATTTGTGACGAAATAAGGAGCACTGAGGAATTTAGGAAGGATTTTGGATTGCAATGATTGGATGCGAGAGGAATTCAAAGGTTTAGGGAGCCCCAAAGCTCAACTCCATATGTCCAGATTGGCCTTATCACAGTCATGTCGATCAGTCTTTTGTAATGAATTGGAAGTTTAGGTATCTGAAATGTTAGACGTAAAACAGAATTGTTGATGAAGCATAGCTTAAAGGGATAATAAATGTAGTTTATTGACATTTATCCTTTAATGCTTGATCTACATGTTTGCCACTTGCCGCAAACTCAAGACTTGTAAAAATGCTTACTAAATGAAGGAAGCTACAAACGTCGATTTCCATACGCTTGTTTTATTCTTTCGACTATCTTCGGATGTTAAAATCGATTTGCTATATTTTAATTATAAAAGAAAGAAACAAGATGAAGATAAGTGAAAGGAAAGGAAACGTAAGTATTAGCAAAGTAGATTGTAGATGATAATGATTCATATAATTAGTGGTTCATAATATAAAAATTTAAACTTCGTTCTAGAATTTTTATCAGAAACTTTTTAATTTAATCATCTAAACATATACATTCCTTGTGGATATATTATTTGTGTTATGTTAAATTAAAATTAAACTGCTGATGTTAATTAACATTTATTATTCTGATTATATCTGATATTTATGTTGTACTAAATTAAATTACGTAAGAGTAAATTACCCTTAGTTATAAAGTTGATTTTTTTTTTTCAAATTTAAATCTTTAGTATTAAATGTTCCCTATGTAACCGATCTAGCCCGAACCAGATATCACTCCTTCCGTTATAAACTCCCTAACCACTCAAACCCCCTAGTTTCTAACATTGCATCCTCTACCATTCCTGACAATCCTTCGAGGCGCCTGAAAAGAAGATGGGCACCTGCTAATGTAAAACGTCATTAGAGTGCTGCCAATGGGTAGTTTCTCTACACGCCTGTAATACTGGAATTGGAATTTAACCGACAACAGATTTACTAAATGTATTATAATGTACAGTTGTAAATAGCATTTAAAAAAAAAAAAATATTTAGTCAGATTGTAACCCAGTCAAATTAGGACCTGAAATATATCTTGTTAGAAAAATTTGTGGCCACGAAGTTAAAATGGGTCAATAAAATTGTATAGAAATGAATGAGCCTATATTTATTATGAATGTCCATTCTGTTCCAAAGAATTGAGATATAAAAGTTATTCAGAGCAGTATATCAATTGCTTTTTATCAATCAACTCTTTGATGTCCATTGTGTCAAACCACGTGATACCGGCTCGGATATCTGATTTGTTCATATTTTTTTGTTAATTTATTTCTCCTATATTTATTTTAATTATTTTTATCCATATTTTTCCCCCAAAAATAGTGTTTAGATTTATAAAATAAGTAGATTTGGCACTGATGACAGGAATGTATTGTCCCATTTTATAAAACAACCTAACAACTATTTTTGTGCTATGAAAACCCCCTAGCATAAGGCAAAAGTGTGGATTTACCGGAGAACCTCCAGATAAACTGTGTTGTGACGTTGAGAAATAAACTGTGGGATCCTTGGACTCCTGGAACAGTATCCAGAAGCTTCCTGACTCTCTTAGGTCTGCACGGAACGTCATGATAACGTACAATTACTAGATTTCAACCTAAAAGGCTTTTAACAACAAAGCCTTGAGACTAGTTCCCTACATGTACTCATTTATAAAAATCCTCACTTATACAACAGGCCTTTTGAAATTATTTTTAATCCAACATTTTATTTTTATTTTAATGCTGCTAATACCTTTTTATGACTTTCGTTAACAACTATACGAAGTTAAGACTGATTTAAGATAGGTTTAGAAAAATGTTTCTTTGAAGTTGAGCCTATTCTTTATGAAAAGCAGCCAATAACGCGTTCGGTCGTAAAACAGGATAACGCCAAAAACAACTTTTACGAAGCTAAATTGTTTGTTAAATGCAATGCTTTACCTTCAATTAGCACTCACTTATGATAAATTAATATTCATATTAATCTTTTATAATGACAAATTGCTTTACGATTCTTTCAACACTTCTATGAATGCCAATTTATAAAATCCGGTGATGCAAAGAACTTAAATCTATAAGATGGTTGTATGTAACGAAAATAAATTAGTAATTTTATGAAAAAGTTCTCTATTATGTTCAGAAATTATTATTAAACATTAATTTTCGAGTCTGGCGCCCAGGACTGCTATACAAGTCCGTAAATTCCTACCCCCTACATATTATCTCATTATCCGTTCTTATCTCTCAGACAGGCTATTTCAAGTAAATCACAACAGCGCTTATTCTTCCCTGCTTCCTCAGTCTGCTGGTGTACCTCAGGGTAGTATCCTTGGTCCTATCCTTTATACAGTTTTTAAAGCTGACATCCCAACCCATCCTAACACTATTCTCACCACGTATGCCGATGACACATGCTTATTGTCAGTGAATAATAATCCTTCCATGGAATCCCAAACCCTCCAATTGCACATCACCACCCTTGAAGAATGGTGCCAAAACTGAAGGATTAAAATAAATTCCAATAAATCCAACCAAATCACATTTACCCTTCGTCGTAAACTAATGACCTCTTGCTCTGCAGTATCATTTAATAATACCCCACTTATTCCTGTTGATCAGTTACTTAGGACTAAATCTGGACAAACGACTGACATGGAATCCTCATATAAGACTGAAAAGACCGAGTCCCTCGATTCCTCCCGAGTCCAATCCTTACAGTTCAAAATACTTTATAAAATCCTTAATGCTCATTACTTTGTCACAAATCAAATCATCCATCAGGACCTCAATGTCCCATATGTTGCCGATTTGGCCAGAACCAGATACCAATCCTTCCATAATAAACCTCCCAACCACCCAAACCAACTCGTTTCTAACCTGGCTTCTCCTTCACTACCTAATAATCCTCCTAGGTGTCTGAAAAGAAGATGGCCTCGAGATCTTCTCCTTTACAAATTTTTTTGGAGTTCTATCAATGGGTAGATTCTTCACATGTTTGTATTATGTCATAATATTACATACAGCAGAATTTACTTGATGTGTATATATGTATACAGTTGTAAATAACAATAAATAAATTATTAAAAAAACAAAACAAAAAAAACGTTAATTTTAATGTTATAATTATATTTTAATATTAATGTAATAACATTAATTACCAAATTATATATGACGAGTTATATGGATCGTTTGAAAGTTTTTTTTTGTTTTTTCTTCTAGTCATTTTAGAGAATGATATTGGTGGCGTTGGTTGGTATCAAAGGTTCTCTCTGGCGCGGAAGGTTCCCTAATTTTTCCATGTACTCCCTTTGTGAGTAGGAGAATCGCCTAATTTTGTACGGTAGATAGGTTTTGATGATTTGTTTTCCTTGTGCCAGTACAATTCCCCAAAATACCGTCATGCTTCCTATCAAAAGGCCAGCGGTTTATCTTCCCAGTCATTGTTAAACTATTGTTGTTTACCGTTCATCGGCTCCCCAGTTATAGATCCGTCTTACGAACTTGTGTTTAGAAATATATCGCCGGGAAAAGACCTGACTGTCAAATCCAAATTTTTCAAATAAAGAAAACAAATTTTTTTTTTCTTGTTTGTGAGCCATATCAAAACGAGTCGTCCTCAAAATATAGGCTTAGTGTTTAGAAGGAAATATAGTGAGGTGCGCGCATCAAACACTTTCACATTCCTACGTTTTGTGTATTTCGTGGGCTCATGTTGGAAGTTATCTCGATTTTCAAAAAAAAAATCTAAGATTTTTTCTGTTGATATAAAATTTTGACTTTGATAACACAATAATTTTATATAAAGAAAATAATATGCTCATAAGAAAAATACTAGAGTCTATGTATATGTCAGGGAAGATCAATTATACAATGAATTTTAAAACAGATACAAGAAATTTGAACCAACACTATGCAGAGGATTTAAGCAAAATTAATTTATGAAAAATTATGGGCAAATATTTACAATTAATATTAATATGAATTTTAATAATAATAGAAATAAAAATTTAGAACAAAATGCAATTTGAAATAAACAATATGAAGATAATCATAACAGAAAATGATGGATACTTGATATATTGGTATTTTATAATGTTCTAAATTCTAGGTTGAAAAAATTCAAGAACGTACTATCCGTAACCAGTGTTTACTTTACAATCGTTCTATTAGAAAATAAAATTATAAAATTCGCAATATTTTTTATCAGAACTTCAAACACCTATGCTTTCCACAAGCGTTATCAAAAAATTTCTCCATGAGAGTAAAAATCCCGGCAAAACAAGATAATGAAATAGCCGGGTATATAAATATAAATATATACATATATGTGTGTGTATATATATTATAAGTTGATATATATGCGCCACCATTCAAATATCCTAATTATACAATAAAGACAAGGAAAATAAAATTGA
>NW_027115406.1:188852-200567 GCF_000696795.3 Halyomorpha halys | reverse complement strand
ATGTATGTATATATATATGCCTTTTCTTTGTTCCAGGAGGTAAGAAAAAAAAAAAAAAGGTATGAAGTTGCAGTGTTTAATTTCTGTGTGATTTAGAAAACTTATTTTTTTTTTGTTAGGTTTAAAATTCAATTGTATAAGTTTATGCTAGGTTTGGATTTGATCGAAGGTCATTTTTTTCACACACTTTTCTATAGTTTTCCCACTACCATCGTTAAAATAATAACAGGGGTCGTGAGAACTTAAACCGTTTGAGCAAATTAACAAAAATAAATAACGAAAACATAAAAAAATGATTTATAATTCAGAATTATATTAATGTTATAAAAAAATTTGTTTATACGTTTCTAAAAAAATAACTTAAAAACTATGGTTAAGATTTATTTATGTTTATCACTATTTTTTTAAGTAATAAAATTTAAGAAATGTTTTTATAACGTTTGTGGAAAGCATAGGTGTTTGCAATTTGTATAAAAAATATTGTGCTAATTTCGGAGTTTCATTTAATTTATTTATTTTATTTTCTAATAGAGCGGCTGTAAAGGAAATACAGGACTGTAAGGAAAGGGATAGTGCTTTCCCGAAGGTTTTTATAAATTAATATAAATAAGTCTTATATTCATTATTTTTTTTATGATCATCATAATATTTAAAAATCATTATAGCTTTAAGTAATAAATAATATTAAATTATAGCTTTATAAGTAATACATATGTGGAAAGCATAGGTATATGCAATTTGTATAAAAAATATTGTGCTAATTTTGGAGTTTCATTTAATTTATTTATTTTATTTTCTAATAAAGTAAGAACATTTAAGAATTATTATAGCTTTAAATAATAAATAATATAGCTTTATATAATAAATAATATAGTTTTAAATAATAAATAGTATTAAATTATAGCTTTATAAGTAATAAAATTTAAGAAATGTTTTTATAACGTTTGTGGAATATAACGTCTGTAGAATCATTATAAGTTTTTATTTCATATTTAATTATTTTTTCTCTTAATTGTTTTATTTAGGAATAAGCCACTTAATATTGCAAATAATCTGTTTTCCAAAATTGATAATAACGATAACTTTTTTTAAATTTTATAAAAAGTTTCATTTCTTTAAGAAACATATTTTATTTAAAAGTAATGTACCTCTCATTTTATTGAGAAATGTTGATGAAGATATATTGCCCTATAAACTTGGCATTCATTTATCTTTATTTAATTACATAAATTTATTTAATTCTGAAAATTCACTCATAAATGTTATTAAATATTTGGTCTATTATTCCTAAAACCGTAAATGAAGTTGGATAACTGAACGTTGTTATAAAGTTAAAATATCATTTCATGGTCCGATGCCGAACCAATCAATTGGAAATTATAGTTTCCGTGTTTACCACAATGGAATGCTGTTCCAGTCGCATGGACTTTCCTCCTGTTATTTTATGACCAAAACAATTTTTATATTTTATCTTTTAATAAGCCTTAATTAATATTTTAATTGTACATTCTGATGCTACTATTCTTTAATATTTCATTAGGAAATATGATTCTAAGAAATAATCAAGATAAAAGTTATTTTATACATAATCTTAGCTGATTGTTAATGTTCCAATTAATATTATTAGTTTTTCTAGTCATATCCTTACATATTTATTATTATATATTTATATTATATAAATAAATAAATATAATATAATAAATAAATAAGTATGTCTATATATTTATTATTATACTTACGTACTTTAAGTATACAAATTTATTTGTTTTTTTATTTATATTTTATAAACTGCTATAAAATAAATTTTAACGGTTTAACTAGTCATTTTAAATCATAATGTAACAACATATTTTCTACTTTTTATTTTATAAATTATTGTAATAGATTTAGTAGAAATGAAAGATAAGTTTGATCCTGCTGTAGCCCAGAAGTACAGCTTGTTTATGCCATGTTCACTAGAAAAATGACTTATGTCATAAATGCAATAAATAAATATTTTGGTGGAATTAAAACTAGCGTATATCACTATTAAATTAGGCATAGTATTATTAATAAATTAGTTAAATATATATGTGATTCCAGATTCCCGTAGTTTTTTTTTTCATACCCTCCTATAATGATGTTATTGAATATCTGGTACATACATATAGGAGGTATGCTATATGTATATCTGGGTGTTAATGATACCTTAGATTGCCTTTTGGCATTATAAGGTTAGGTGAGGGGTCCAATGAAGGTTACTGGAACGGGGAGGGGCCAGATTCCCGTAGTACTCCGCTTATCTATTCTAATCGAGACCGAAACATCACCGTTTAAGGGGGAGAGTTCAGTTATATGGAGTGTATAAATAAAAAAAAAAAAAACATAACTAATTAAAATACAATAGCTTTTGATTTTTATCTCTCTCCTCTGTTTATCTTTCTCCGACGTTTCGGCCCACAGGCCTTTATTAAGGAAACACATAAAATGTTCATATTAGTGACTTACAGTTCACCTAACATATAACACTTATAAATGATTTGTCTAGTTTATTAAAATTTCTTTTCGCTAATTCAGGCTAATTTTTCAAGTCAATTTCAACATCAATTCACAATTCAATCATCTTTAAAACAAATATATTTATCAATTAATATCAATCAGGGAATAATATATCAGCGCCACAATGCTTCCCTGCACACAGCAGATCCCTTAAAATGCCTTTCAAACAATAAAAAGATATTTATGTTTACTATGTGTACATATTACTATTTTTGTATTATGTATTGGTTTTGTTTGAGATAATAAAATTATTAAAAGTGTGAGAAAAATAATATCAGTTTCTGTCAATAATTCTCTAAAATAGTTATCTACTTACAATATTTATATTATTATTGTGTCAATATATATATATATATATATATATATATATATATAATGTATACATACGTTTCTTTTTGTAAATATATATATTTCTTTTTTATGGGTCTTGAGGATCAGTCAATAATTCATCTTTTGGCGACATTTCGGAACTTTATTGTTTGCCTATGCATGACTATTCATGCTCTATAATGGGAAAAAAGCACAGTTTTTCTAACAACCATTCTCTTCAAATAATTGTCACAAAACTAGAATTACATATTGCTATCTCTTACTACTAAATATTACAATCAAGATATGGTTTAATACAAACATTATTTACAATTTTCAACTGCATTGTGCTCTACATTATGAAATTTCCATCTTCATATTTAGAGAAGGACTGAATCGGTTTTGAAATGAAGGTATGCATTTGTTCACATGTTTTGCTTCTTTAGGTTTTCCTTACTCTATTTTATTTTGTTAATTGTGTCATTATGTATTTATTGGGTTAGAATAGCCTGAATTTAAATTTTGTACACCTGATTTTTTATTAATGGCTTGATTGTTGTGTTTTTCTATTGTTATCATTTCTTTTAAATTTGTTTGTTTTTTTCCTCGATATATGATTATTGGTGTGTCAAATTTAAATTTATGTCCTGTTTGTCTAAAATGTGTAATGAGAGCTGTTTGGTGAGGTTTTTTGGTGTTGTTTGTTATAGAGGTACAACTATATTTGTATTGCTACACCATATAGTACCATTTTTAAAGCTGTGTCAGCCCTCTTGGTTCAGAAGGCCTCTGTGGTCCACCCAGGCTCATAAAGTGGGTACTCTTAATCGGGTAAAAATCTGGTGGTTGAGCATGATTTTGACAAAATCACTTCCTTGTACAACCGTTGTTATAGCAACAATTCTTTCTTACGCATATCCCTTCATCGTTTGTAGCGGTACAGATTTCAGTTTGATTTATAGTTATAGAGTTAAATATTTTTGATCAATTTAATATTATGTAAAATAAGATATTCTTTAGATACGTGATTTAATTTCAATATTAAAACGATTCTTCATTTATTAATATTTTTCATTAAGTGTTTTCTCAGCACTTTATTTATTTTATTCTTTATTACTACTGGTTTAAACTTAGAGCCCCTAACCACTCAAATCCCCTAGTTTCTAATCTTGCATCCTCTTCCATTCCTGACAATCCTCCGAGGCGCCTAAAAAGAAGATGGCCACGAGACCAGCTAATGTAAAAATCCGAACAACAGATCCGCTGCCTTGGACTACATTTGGACAAACGATTAACCTGGAATCCTCACACAAGACTGAAAAGAAAGGAAACTGCACGTCGGTTTCGACTATTACAGCACTTAGTACACAAACGGTCTAAACTTCCAACACATTACAAAAGACTGATCTACATGACTAATAAGGCCAATCTGGACATATGGAGTTGAGCTTTGGGGCTCCACTAAACCTTCGAATTCCTCTCGTATTCAATCCTTATAATCCAAAATCCTTCGTAAAATCCTCAATGCTCCTTACTTTGTCACAAATAAAATCATAGATAAACTTCTTAATCATACACCTTAATGTTCTTAATGTAACCGAACTAGATATCACTCCTTCCATTATAAACTCCCTAACCACTCAACCCCCTAGTTTCAAACCTTGCATCCTCTTCCATTCCTGACAATCCTCCGAGGTGCCTGAAAAGAAGATGGCCACGAGACCAGCTAATGTAAAATGTCATTAGAGTGCTACCAGTGGGTAGTTTCTCTACACGCCTGTAACACTCCAATTTAACTTAGATCAGATTTACTAAATGTATTATAATGTATAGTTGTAAATAGCAATAAATAAATATTAAAAAAAAAAATAAACTTAAAGCCGGTTCTACTCTATTAGCTATATATCTACTTAACAGTAGATTATTTCTAAATATCTGATATGATTTTCAGAGTATATTTTTATTTAAAAAAAACTTTTAAATGAACAAAAATAAAAATGAAAATTATTAATTTATTTTTAAAGAGGATCATTTCCCAAAGAATCCCATTCATACCCGTTTTATTGTTAAAATAGATATTTTCTAGGCGTTTTGCCAAAATGTCTGCTTACAACGAGTGAAGTATCTGAGTGTAGAGAGTGCTGTTTTCTTTCAATGCGGTTTTAAAATAATTCGACCTTCTGCATCAACTGTTGCGAAACTGTGACGTGTCAGCCACGTGAATCAGCTGATGAAAATAAAAATTGCCAATGAGATGCCTCTGGTTTGTGTTTGACGGGAAGATTGGTCTGCAATATTTTCCTAATGAGTCATTGCTCTCAATGATTCACCTATTTGAGATTCTTCATTCATGGTTTAGATGCTTTTTCATTCATGGAGAATATTTTACTTTCAGTTGATATTTATTTATAAATAATGATTTTTCTTACTAATTATTATTCTAAATATTATTTTGGAATAAATCGACTTTAGTATTAGTTGTGAAATGTAATATTTTGATAAATATTATTAAATATAAACATGAAAATCTTAGCCGAATTGATATTGAAATATTCTGCTTTGAGTGTTTGTTTTTTTCCTACCCTATGTGTGTCTTCTTTTGTTTTTCTGTAATCAGCATTTAATATAATTAGCTACTTTTTAAAATATTTATTTACTACTGTACATTATAATACATTTAGTAAATCTGATCTAAGTTAAATTGGAGTGTTACAGGCGTGTAGAGAAACTACCCATTGGTAGCACTGTAATGACATTTTACATTAGCTGGTCTCGTGGCCGTCTTCTTTCCAGGCGCCTCGGAAGATTGTCAGGAATGGAGGATGCAGGGTTAGAAACTAGGGGATTTGAGTGGTTTGGGAGTTTATAATGGAAGGAGTGATATCTGGTTCGGGGAAGATTGGTTACATAGGGAACATTTAGGTCTTTATGGATGATTTTATTTGTGACAAAGTAAGGAGCATTGAGGATTTTACGAAGGATTTTGGATTGTAAGGATTGAATACGAGAGGAATTCGAAGGTTTAGTGGAGCCCCAAAGCTCAACTCCATATTTCCCGATTGGCCTTATTACAGTCATGCAGATCAGTCTTTTGTAACGTATTGGAAGTTTAGACCGTTTGTCTAGAAAGTGCTGTAATAGTCGAAATCGACGTGCAGTTCCCTGGCTTTTCAGTCTTGTGTGAGGATTCCAGGTTAATCGTATGTCCAAATGTAGTCCAGGGTTGCGGATCTGTTCGACAGGGGTAAGAGTAACATCATTAAATGAAACTGTAGGGCAGTCGGTAGGTTTACGACAAAGGGTAAAGGTGATTTGAAGGGATTTGTTGGAATTTCTACTGTAATTTAATTACATTTTAAGGATTTTCTGTGATATTTTTCACCAGTGTAGATTGAAAATAATAAAATCCTTTAATTAATTGCAATAATATTAATCTTTTCCACCGAAGCGAATATTCGTGAGATCCTGGTAAAATAGACAATGTTTTCAACATAGCCTCTTTTTGTGTTTACGAGATACACACTTGACATACTTCTTATGTCATTGAATGAGTTACACTTCACGAAATGTGCACTCTTCTTCAAGAAAATATTTAACTCGAATTCATTTCTTAGTCTGTTTTTTATAGTTCTTGCTTGCGCGGTTTACAAATCCTTGTAGTTTTGTTCAATATAGATGTTTCCGGATTTTATGAAAATGAGTAAAAAAAATACCGGCCTAAAAAACTGATTATCAAAAATTCGAAATTATGACGACGCAGTTAAAATAGGTTATATAAAAAAATAAAAATAAACAAAAATTTATATTTCTTGGGTAGGTAATTTAATTTGAAAAAAAATAGCAATGAATCATGGACAATTAATAATAATAATTATAAAAATATAATAATCATATGTCATTAATAACAATTTTGTGGTATTATTTACACTGTTGTACTAAATATCCTTTTGTCGAACCAAATTTTCTTATGTTAGGGCCGTTAGTTCAGAAACCATATTGGAAAAACAGTGATTAGAGTTTTATATAATTATTGATAAGAGTATATAAAGTTTTTTATTATCGTTTATTAATCAATTTTAAGATTTAATTTGGGAAAACAATAACACGTGATGCAAGTGGGTTCAAAATAAGTTCTATATATTAAAGCAAATCTTTTTGGCAGTATTATTGAAACCAACATTTAAGAATCTATCCCTGGGTAGAAATTTCCTAAGAGAAATATTCCTTTTTCTCCTTGATTATGATATCAGAATGTTTCCTAGCAATAGAAACCGAGTATAGATATCTGTTAATGCTCGAAAAGGCAGACATAAGCTGTATAGATATCGATAAGCTATCGGTTGTGTGTAGGTTTGAAGGTTACTATTGAGGCGCGTATCTCGGCCAAACCTGTCGGCGCATACCGATGTGCGCCTACTCCCTCTCTCTTCACCTGCTCTCAGGCTTAGGCCTGGGTATCTTCTCCACTTCGTCCCTAGTTCAAAGGAATTTTGTTGTGGTTGATATTATACTGTTATATCTCAAAAACCAATAAGTTTGGTGAAAATTATTCATAACAGAATTGAAATATATCATGTTTGCTACCAATTTCTATAGAGGTAATCATAATATTTAATTTAACATGTTAAAGTGTGTTGAATGGCAAAAATTGTGTTAAATGGAAAAATATTTCCTTCTTTTAACATGTTAAAACCATTTAACATGGTTGAGAGTCTGCTAAATGGAGAATGACGTCACGTAACAGGCCAACTGAGCTCCATACCATTTTGTTTGTTGTTGTTTTGATAGATTAGTTTCTCGTAGTTCGTGTTATTTTTATTTTGGACGTTTTTAAACTCTACTAAAGTAATAAAAAATGTAGGAGAGAAAAAAAAGGAACAAGTGAGGTACAGGAAAGATGATGTGACGAAGCTGTTAAAGATTCTATTATCTCGTAAAGATTACAAGTTTAGAGAACAAATTGTTCAGAAAATTCACTTGGACCCACATTTAGAATGTTAAAACTTTTTACATTTAACACAATATCATGAATACCCTTAATATAAGGAAAAACCTATGTAGCATACGTAAGTTGTATTTATTATTCTTTCCTTCAAACGCGTGGTTGCGTGGGACTTAGATGCATATCATGTTTTGAAGAAGCTAAGTAATATAAAAAAGTTGGGTGTGTTATTTCGTTTCTGTACCTTCCAAACTGCCAATAAAAGATGATAATAGTTTCTGTTTTGTTTTTTATGATTTTTTCTTCTTTCATTAGTTGTTAATGTTTAATAAAAAATATTAATTTGGTTTAATCGCTTTGCAATTTATTATTTTTTTGTAGTTTTAAATTAAACTTATGGTCTTCATTGATATTTACCCATCTTATTGGTTTGGTGTTTTATATTGTTTGCAGCAAACCAATAGTTTATTACTCACCGACCGTATTGTTACAATACTGTTGTAGTTGTAAAGGAAAAAGTAATGAAATATTTGTTCTTCTAACAACACTCTACACAACAAAAACTTGTCCCACTGTTGTTTTATTAAAAAAAAAAAAAATTTAATATGAAACTATTGTATATAACGCCAGTAGTTAGAACTGTTCCATTGTAGAGTTCTGGAGTATTTAAATCTCTTAAAAGTTTTCATTGGATCCCGATGGTATTTTTATATTGGACAATTCTGGTATTGTTTCATGTCGATTAAAAAAAATGTAGAGAGTATAAAAAAAAGAAAAATATATATCAGGGGAATTGATAACCTCCTCCATTGTTTGAAGTTAAAAATGAAATATAATTCCCAGTAGAGATTAAAAAGAAGGGAAATAACAGCTCATATTATCTGCAATTACTTTTTCATCAACTAAATAAGAAGTTATTTACGGTATAAACCCATATTCCAAAATATCGCCTATTAAAATCTAAAATAGTTATTCCTGCTTTACTTCAAGTTCAATTGGTCTTAGCAACACCTCAGAGTTATAATAACTTTTGTAATCTCGTAAGCTCTGCACCTTGTATGAACCTCAAGATTAAGTTCATACCATTTTAATTTTTCCAGCGTTAATTTCACTAAGAGGAAAAAAATCCATATAAATATTTATCACCCGTTTAGCAAAGTGAAGCAGCAATTCATAAATTTACTGATTTTTTCGGAGCTAGGCGTTCAAAATAAAGTGAGTGTTAATGATGGATTGATATTTAACCGTGGATTATATATGACAAGAAGATGATTGGGGGGGGGGGTACGGTTTAGTAAATAACTAATAATCTATTTATTAGCGCCAGAATTTTAGGGCTTCATCAGAACTAAGAACAAACATAACAGAAGAAGATAACAGGATAACGTAGGTACAGAAGTAGTATTGAAGAAAATGCACAGTGTAATATAATAATAATATTGAAAATGTATATAATAATATACAGGGGAAATAGGTTGCTATTTCCTCATAAATAATATATGGGGAAATAGTAATATTAAAATTAAGAATGAAAGAAGCTAGATGAAGGCCTGAAATTCTGGTATTAATAAATAAAGTTTTAATTATATGTGCTCATTACTTACATAGCCTCCTAACATCTCACATAAATTTTTTCAGAATGTATCACTTTACTTTTTAATCAAATTTTTATTTAGTTTGTAATCTTTGTTCTACTTTGTTAATTTCAAAATATGATTTTTTATATAATTTATGGATAATTTTTTTATATATATTCTCTCTATCTTAATTTTTCACCAATTTTTTTTTTTTTACACATTGTATTTTTATTTGATTGTATTTGAAATGGTCTTTCTATATTTGAAACTTATACAATGAATTTTTTTTTTTATTATGTTATTTAACTAGGTTTCTTTTGTTACATCACAGGTAAATAAATAATAAAATAATAATTTTCATTGCTGTGATGCGAAAATTCTTTTGTGATGATCCATTTTTTTTTTCGGGAGGCTTCTGAGTATAGGCACTGGACAAGAACGTAAGTATGACGAGAAGCTACGGAATGTGTTCCATTGAGCGTACTACCCCGGGCCTAGCGTACTCCGTGGGCCCGTTATCGAGGGGGGTAGGGGGGTACAGGTCGGCTTCACGCTCTGGTTCCTCTTCCTCCAACCTTCTTCCTACATCGAGTCCTCCATCTCTTCACGCCTATAATGTACGGTAAACAGAGGGCGGTTACCGTCTTTCCCATGGAGGGATAAATTACCATTTGTCAAAAAAAAAAAAAAATTATGTACATGAGTATATGTCAATGTACTAAGTATTTTTAAAAAAAAAAAAGAAATTAATGCAGGGTACCTACCTTCGGGAAGTCGGTCTACGCACGTTACAATTTTGACGAGACAATAAAGCCAAAGATAATTCGAGCAGAATTTGTGACCCGTTCACATATTCCCTGTCATAATATTAATTAAAAAATTATGTTACTGGGAGTTTAGCAGAGTCTGAATACAATTTTGATAAAATTGTAATTAAATATTCGCCACGGAAGAAATTTTATATGGATAATTATGTCGATTTACAAACATCTAGTAAATCCATTTTGGAGCCCCCCCAACCAATAAAATCACAATTTTACTGTCGCATTATTATTCTTCTTAATCCGCGACATGTACTGCTAAATGCCAAGATTAATTAACTTAAGAGATCTATATTAACCAATCTTCTCTTATGTCAAAGATAATGACTTTTAATCCGATTTTCAATGTTTAAAACAATTCTGAAAATGATATTTTTCTATTTTATAGTTTTAACGATTGAAGATTAATTCATTGAAAAAAGGTGCTTTGCGCGCACTGTGATCACACAAATTTCACTACTTTAAGTTGAAATTATTTGAAAACTTTGCCTGCGTGATTGATTTTTATTGGTACCACTGGCGTAGAATGTGGAGTGTCTATCACAGTTTTCTATGTTAACTGGCAGTAGCTCATTTCCTCCAATCTCTTCATTTCTTCCGTGCTAAGTCCAGCTCCCGAAATTTGATTTCTTCTCTCGTTTCGGCATTTAAATTAAATAATTAAATAACTCCATGCGATGTCCTAAAAATTAACAGGACAACGAATTTCCAGAACAGCTATACACTCTATTGATATCATTTCTGCAGCACCGCTCATTAAGGGTTCGAGTTGGCGAAGATTAAGTACCCCAGGGGTTTGTTCTATCTCCATTACCTTTCTCAGTATATACGGCTGAAACTGTGAGAGCCAAGTTTGACAAGGTTACTATAGCGACTTATGCCGATAGCCTTCTAAAGTAGTTCAATGGATGTTGAGACAGCTCTACGGCAGGCGGAAAAGACTTGTACGGAAATAACCAACAAACTGGGAAGGATGAAATTTACAGTTAATCCCAAGAAGACCGACTGTATTATTTTTCTCGTTCCTTAAGAACAAGCGTCCCGTCCTCTCCCAAAAGCTTATAAGGTAGCAGGGTGCGAGAATAGACCAGCAGGCATAATATTATCAGGGTTTCACCCTTGAAAGACACCTGACGTTAGCTCGCCACTGCAATAAGAAGATCAAGCCAGTTAGGATCAAGTCGTACAGGCTTTATCGCCTTACTAGCCTAATCTTTCTCTCCTCTCAAATTAATGATCTACAAGTGTACTCAGTCCAGCCCTGCTCTATGGACTCAGACGTAACGTGAGGCTTATTTCACTTCAAAGAGCAAAGACTGACCAGATACATACGACTCTATACAGAAGTGGAATGGACGGTGGATAGCAAGCCAGAAGGGCGCTACTTTGAGAAAATTCTTCCCTACCGTCTTTTCTAGATTGAAGGCTAAATGGGTCCTCCCAGACTATTGGGTCTCACAGATCCTAACGGGACACGGGGGGTTTCGGGGAAAGCTGCAGAGCTTTGGAAAGAACATCGACCCCCGGT
>NW_027115406.1:170578-188327 GCF_000696795.3 Halyomorpha halys | reverse complement strand
ACATACGACTCGAACTACCGATTGTGACAGAGGAGGCATATACAATTTTTTGACTCCCTCCAGTACTGTACGAACCATTTATTCAGGACTCTGACACCGACAGGACGGCCACAAAGGTGGCAGACTCGCACAAATAGACTCAAACTCGACTGAGGTCTACAAATTTACTGACTTCTGACATTACAAAATATGATGAACGCCATCAATCCAATTCATTTTTCAAATTGTTGTTGTTGTTGATTGCTGCTTAAAGGCTCCTCTGGTCATCAACGCCTATGGCATGATAAAAGTAAAAAAAAATGATAAAAATATTTAAAAAATAAAAATCGAAGAGGAGTTATAATTTATAAAGAAGGCGATGTGCTTTTAAAAATTCAAACACTAATGTAATTTTAGCTTCCTCATCTGTAAGAGCTTCTGATAAATTTGGGGTCAGTCCTATTCTGTTTATTGTTGGCAAATAGTGAGTACATTCTTCAAAAATATGTCTAATCGTGAGAATGGACTGACAATATTTGCACGTTGGAGGTCGCAGTTTTCTGATCAGGTGAGAGTGCGTGAGGAGAGTATGACCTATTCTCAAGCGGGTTAGAGCAACTTCCTCCCTGCGGCTGTTGCGGTAGGATCTTGACCATGGTTTTACTGATCATTTTATTTCTTTTAATTTACTCGGAGAGCTTTCATCCCACTTGGCCTGTCATTTTTCTAATATTTGTAATTTAAGGGGTGTACTGAGTTCTGATGGGGTAAGAACGGCGGTGCCTCGGATTTTTCAAATTTCATTCCACTGTTACAGTGTATTTGAAATGCAAACAAGAGATATCACCCATTATAGTTACCTACCCCCTTTTAATCAAACCGTTTAGATCCATGGGGCTAAGAAGGAAAAAAAAATCTAACAATTTTTTTAATATTGCAAAAAATATTTCTGCAATTAGTTTTATATACAAATAATTATATTCAATTAATGTTCCGCTTATCAACCGTACAATGTATTCTATACGATTTTCCTCAATAATATTTATCTACGTTACGTATCCGTTCAAAATGTCCCTCGTTGAACGACCGATTTCGCGGAGCTATTTCATCAGTTGATTGAATGGACACTTGTCAGTTATCTAACCTGAGCCATGTCATTTTTTTTTCTTCTTTGGATCATAGATTTCTCTTACGTGGAGTGCCGTGTACACTATGACAGACCGTTATCTTTTGTTTCTATGACGTTCCAGAGGAGGAGAAACCCTGGAAGCTTATTAGTATTGAGGTGTCCTGAATTTGAAGCACCTTTCAGGATCCGTATGTTAGGTTTTGTTTCTAATACATATTATACTTCCCATTATAAAATATTTCAATTCAATACAGGATAGGCATTATGGTTTTAAAAATATTTTTAAAGCACAGTTAACATATTAATTTATCAGGAGAAATTGATGTCGACCAAATTAAATTCCTATTAAATTATGAAACTTTAATAGAAGAAAAAAGACATATTAGGGTATCTTTTATTGCTGTCCCCTTGACTTTAATCAGTATTTTAGTACTTTCCTTTTTGTTTTTAGCAAATGTGAAAAACGAATTCTATAAGTTTTTTGACGAGGAATTCAGTGTTTTGGTCAACATTTTCAAGATTGTTACACTCCCCCAGCTATAATAATTTCAAATCGATCGACTAGCCTTGTACCTCTCTGTGATTAATTGTTTTTCTCTTTTCCTCATATAGTTTTAAATGGCCTTTGACGTCGTTTTTGGTTAGAAATACTGAATTTGCAGAAGGCCATATCGATTAGAAATTCTGGTCGGAAGAAGATATTGGTTGTGGCAAAACGTTCCGTATGTGGTTATACATGTTGCCGATATATATTATTTATGGTTTTAAATATTATAGCGGTGATAGAACTAATGATAATTTCAACTGAAATGATACCTCAAACGTTTAATAATTCTGAGATTAAACATTAAACATCTTCAGAGTTCGGTTTTTACTAATCATTTCATAACAACGAGAAGAATGCGCAATAATTTTGAATTAACTCTCATTTTGAAGTTTGCTGATTGGTTCATTTTTGCTGAATATTGTTCAGTTTAATTATTCTTATTTCGCTTGTTATTTTTTGTTTTTTTTCTAAATGGAATTTATGAATGAACATAATCTAATACGGTGCTAGGGCAAAAGTTCTTATCTTCTGTCCTACTTTTCAGGTGGGATAAAAAAGTTTTGCTAATTTCCTCAGCCATAATTCCAGCATCCCCCCCCCATATACTTCTACTACTCTCTTATGTTTATTAATTATTTTTAGCTAAAAATAAATTAATAGTGTTTCTGGTTAAGGGGGGGGGGGAATTAGCCGTGAAAATTCGTTTAGGTTTTTCCGTGGCTCTCGCGATATTTTCTTAACTATTATTTTTTTATCTAGAATATAAGTTAAAAAAAAGAATAACTGCAAAAATGAATTAGTAACTCATCTGTGCATAACGTTAACAAGGATTATGCCTTGTAATCCAAACCGGAGTGCTCCGAGCAATAGCAGACTTTTCGTAACGCTTTCTGTTCGGGACCACACGTAGGCGTACAATTAGGAGTGATGATTACTCGGATAAGGGTTTCTGATTTTGAATTGCATCTACTTTCGAACCGTAATTTCCTTTTTCTCTTGTAGATTGTAAGAAGAAAACTGACATTGCGATTTTTTGTAAGGAGGCGTTAAACAAGTTTTGGCAACGGCGAATTCCTTCCTATATTCAAGCGAGTCACTTGCTTTGTTTGGTCTGGTTTAGGCAAGCAAAGGTGATGGGTGGGGGGCTACCTGGTCCTAACTCCGAATATGTGGAAAAAAGAAGACCAGACAGACCTTTGCTACAGAGGGGTTTTCGGATTACTGAAAATTTCAGATTAAATAACTATGATTATTTATTTAATTTTTTAAAAATATATTTTAAGAAATTTGATAGTTTGAAGATTTAAATAAATAATTATGAGAGATAGTTGACCGTGGATGATAAATGAGGAGAATTTTCAATTACCTATGTCTACATTTTATTTCCCGCTTCTCTCATCACTTAATTTTATTAATTCTATCTTGTAAAACTATTCATTGTTTGTGTAAAATTATTTTGTTTATATTTTATTTATTTTTTATATTTCTATACTTACTGTAGTTATTATCTTATGGTTGTTATCTTGTTTTGTTTTTAGCCCTGAAGAAGGCTAGAAACTCTAGCCGAAACGTCGGCACATTAAAATAAGTTAGTCATGCTTATTTGTGTTTCATTGACCGCACCCCCAACCATCTTCTCCTCATTTAAATAAATAATCTATTTTAAAGTGGTCGGTTTTAATTATTTTCGTGAGTGTTATGAGGCTACATTTTTGTTTTATTTTACATCGCCAGTAATGCTTAGTAATGATTTAATTTGTTAAAATTGTAATGTTTTTCATTTATAAGTGAAAAAAATGTAAATAAAAAAAAATTCTCATTCGAGGAAGATAGTCAGGGTGCGGTCAATAAAGGTTTCAAAAAATTATTTATTGTTAACCGGTTTATTTATTTAATTATTATCCAATCTACTTCATACGTTCAACTATCTTCTTCCAAAAAAAAAATACTCTTGTTGTGGGTTACTTTAAAACATGATAAACAAAAAATTATTGCACCAATAAATTTTGTGTAATACAAATTTATTAAATTAGTTTTACTGAATCAAATTATTTATAAAATATATATTATGTATTCTTATTCCAAAAAAAAATATGTAATGAACTCCTTAATAGGAATTTTAGGTTATTTGATATCGAAACTGTGTAAAAATGTCCACTTTCGATTGTCACCGTGATTACAATAACTTAATAACAGCCTATAGATCGGGAAGTTAAAAATGTGCACCTTTATTTGAACACAAAAATGTTTTTGCTTGCTGAGTTTTCTTTCTGTTTTTTTTTTTAATACTTTTTATTTATTGATGGATATTACAATCTGCCACACAGTTGTGGGCAATAGGTAATAGTGATGAATGATCACATTCATACTAAAATAAAATAGGATTAAAAATAAATAAATGAATGAAAAAAAAAATCTCTTAAAATTTATTCAAACAGAAGGATAAACAAAATGAACATAATCAAACTATGTGTGTGAAAAAAAAACTTAACTTAATGATAAAATAATATAATCTCTAGTCACATTTACACTCTTATATACAATATTTACACAATCGACCTGAGCATCCCTGAGCCCACTCTATCCCCCACGTGTGAGGGGTAGAGCAGAGCTCAAAAGATCCCAGCGCATCCCTCTCGTCGCATCACTGGTAGTGCTGAGTTTTCTAAAAACGAATTCAAGCAAATGTAATACGTATTTGTTTGTTTATTTGTTGTTGTTTTTTACTTTTAATCTTCTTGCCAATTTTCAATTCTAGTGAAAAAGTCTAATATTTTATTAAAGTTAGTTATAAAGTATAAAAAATTGTTTTACCGATTTTTCATTTAGGAAAATGATATTTTATGAAATGAAATTTATGTATAGAACATCAATAACAAATTTAATTGCTTTAAGAACAGTATTTGTTAACTTGTTTCATTATTTACTGTTGTAGAATAATAAATAGTTAAGCTAAGGTTCCTCGATAAAGGTGATAGTGGCCGCTTGCTTTATCATGATAGTACTGTATTATAAGGATTTACTAGATAGTTGATAGTATTTACAACTACCTCATGTAGACGCCTTGAAAGTAAACTGTCGCATCGTATAACCTCTTAACTTGTATATTGCCTGTTTGTTGTTTTTCTACAGTCGTCAAAGTGGATAATTTAATCATCAGTTCTTATCATTCATTCACCAAGCTAGATTGCCAATACGGTTGTGTTTACTATCAGCATCTAAACAAACATTATCGTACTGTTTCATTGATGGGATAGTTCATTCACCACAGATATCTATATCGAGATGTGCGACTTGTGAATAATGTTGTTTACAATATTTTCAATTTCAACATGAATGCTCTTTCTATTTTTTTTACTGTATTTAGAACTATGATAATAATAACATGCTTTATTTATTCTGGTATAGTATAATATTACAGGCATTGACAAAAATAAATAATAAATAAAAAAAATTAAATCCTCTTATAAATTATAAATCTTAATAAATGTTCTAATAAAAATAAAATAAAATAAATAATTGATTGTATGACCATAAAGTTACAAGTTCTATATATCTATTTATCTTTCTACCGATTTACAATTTTGTTTAAAGATCTTATGTATTATTCTTCGGTGATTGGATGGAGAGTAGGTGATTAAAGATATGGGATTTGAAGGGAATGCCCTTCCAACCTCCCATCTTCGAAATGAGCAAGGAATGAAGAAATTATTTTTCATATTTATTAAACCATTTACAATGGAAAGATGCAAAGAACACTTCATTCATGCCTTTTTTTAATTTCAGGCGCTTTTTAAATATTGCTCGATAAAACTATCTTAAAGTCTCCTCTTCCCGTTTTAAGCTAATATTTCAAAAGTGATACAGGACCGTCGCGCTCCAGGGGTTTAGCGGGGCGGGTCCGGTGGGGAAGGATTGCTTTTTTTGTGTTATGATACCTCTTGTGAGATTGTGGCATGTCGTACATTAGTCGAAGATATATAATAGTGGACGCACTATTTCCCGATATTTCAGTACTGCTAAATTATATTACAATTACTTTTACCAAATACTTTCTTACGAACATTAAAAAAAAAAAAAGAAAAAGAAAATGACAGAGGGACCCGTATTGCTCACCCAGAAGATTATTATCAGCAACTCTCCGGGCTGCTGCAACGTTCCTGGTTGCGCAAATAATCCACCATACATGTTGCAACAATCGTTCGATGTTCTCCTGTTAGACAGAAATTTTTAGTTTTCTCCCGATTCACTACTATCAGTTGAAAAATGTGTCATGGGCGATCAACAGAACGCACAGGAGTCGTTCGCTGCGCAATCATTTGGTCATGTATGGATCATTTTATTTATTGATAAATATCACAGTCTGCCACAAGGTTGTTGGGCCACAAGTAATAGTGATAAACTATCACATTCGTAGTAAAATTTCAAAAAATAAAATAAATCAATAAATGGAAAAAATATGTTACATAAAAATTAAATAAAATCTCCCTAAGTATAGAAACGGAAAGATAAATGAAATGAACTATCGACATGAGGGGGAAAAAAAAAGGGTTGAAATAATATCAGTAAAGTTTTGAACTAATATAACAATAAAATAAATGAATAAAATAATCACTAGTCACATTTACACTATTATGTGCAATATTTAGGTAGCTCAGTAGCACCGTGGTAAGGCACTTGTTTAGTTGAGTTGCCTAAAAATTGAGTTAATTGCGTTTTAACCGTCCTCGGGACTTCTTAAGTTCTGTTAAATTGGTTAAGTCTAATTGCTTTTCGTTGAAAATTTAATCTAAAGTGTTAACCAATTTAAGAGACCCCAAGGACGGTTTAAACCCAGTTCAATTTTAAGGCAGTTTTAAGGCCAGTTCTATTTTTTACGATCGACACTCATATTTTATCGTTACAATATCATTAATTTTCTATTTTTTATTTCTAAAATAACATAATTTAAAAACCTATATTTATTTTATCTATATAATAAACCTATATAATAAATCAAAATTTTAACCGCCTTTCATTTTATGTTTTATTTAATATCTAAAAATTCTTTTATAGACCTACAATTCACTGCATATTAATTTAATTTGGATATTAGGTAAAAATAAAACTACAATACTAAACTTTATTTGTTGGTTATATATATATTTGCACTATATTTATGTTTGTATGTATATTATTAATGACAGGAAATTGTTTACTGTTACATTGTAGCCGTGAGTCAACTCCTGTGGGTTCTGGAGCCCTTCTGGGGTCCATCCAGCCTCCTAAATGGGGTTCACTTAATTGGGCAAAAAATCTGGCAGTCAAGCGTGATTCTGTTCAAATCACCTCCTTGCACAACCGTTGGTTTAGTAACCGTACTTCCTTACAAAGTACTAAATCCTTGACCTTTCATGGGTTGTAGTGATACAGATTTTAATTTTAATATACAATATTTATACTCTCGACCTGAGGATCCCCTAGCTCATTCTATCCCTCACGCATGATGGGTAGAGCAGGACTCTTCGAGATCCCAGTGCAGCCCTCTTACAGCCTCACTGGTAACGAGCCAGTGGAACCTGAGTGAATACTCTAGATGAGTGGATTCCAATTCCAATTGTCGATTTTACTTTACCCTAAGCCTCTTGGCTACTGCCGTGTCAACCTACGAGGTCGGTTGTAGGGATGGGTTGAACTGTATTAGGATTGAGCCAAAGGATTAGGATTATTATAAAGATTATATGGAATTTTGAATTTGGTTAGTATGAAGTCAAGGACAAAAGGGATATGAAGGTTATGGTGTAACATGATAACAGGGTTAGGTTGGAAACTTTCTAAGGATTTTGGATTGAAATGACCAATCATTTGAGACGATATTTTTTATTTACTTTTGTCGAATCATTTATTAATCAACTTTTCTACAATGGATTTGTTAGTTCCTGTATGGATTTGAACTGTTTTCCTTCTCTACTAAGAAAGTTCTCCCCAAGAGTTCTCAACTATTTTGAGATCTGGTGATCGGGCAGGCCGGGAAAAATATTAGTACCTTAAAAAAAATATTTACTGGAAGATTGCTGATTGACCGTGCATAATAATAAATGTTTTTTCTTTTCTTCATCATATTATATTATATGTATTATTTGAAATTTCTTTTGTGTATTCTATCTGTGTGTTCTTTTCTTTCCTTTTTTATGTATATTATCATTTAATGCTTGCCTATTTTTACTATTTTCTATACTGTTTACCATAAAATTATTTTCAAATGTAACGTACTTTAACTGTCAATTCCCACCCTTATATCACTATAGGGGTATTCATGATGTTGTGTTAAATGTAAAATGTTTTACCATGTTAAATGTTATAACTATAGGATTGTGAGCAGCCCTATTTGAAGTCATTTTAAACGTTAACTGCATAAGAGCCCCTAGCGGATTTTCTCAGCAACTTGTTGTATAAGCCTTTATGTTTATAAACTTCCTTCCAGACCCTCATGTTATTTTTTACTTCAGTTTTGATTTAAGTAATTCATAACAACATGCATAGAGTGAGTGAAAAGTGGAATTTGTGTGAAAGTTTAGCTTATGAAATGAAATAACTTTAATCTGGGACGTATGTCCCCTAAGAATAATTACATGGTTCATATAGTGAGATTTTTATCTGGCGAGCGTTTACAAATTTTCAGATAGTAGAATGAAATTACATTGTTTTTTTTACTGTTTTTTTTCTCAAATGTATCCTTAAAATTATCCATTCTGGTTTAATAACAGGGATATGAATACCACAAACACATGAAAGAACTGAGCTGTCACAACAACAAAAATGGCGGCGATCTCAAATGGTCTATTGCGTGACGTCATTCTCCATTTAACAGACTCTCAGCCATGTTAAATGTTATTTCGTTTTACCACGGTAAAAGAAGGCAATTTTTTTCGATTTAACACGCTTTAACATATTAAACCAAAGAACATGAATACCCCTTATATATCTTGCCAATAAAAGCATTTTCGCTCTGACTTGATTTTATTCTTATCTCCCTTTTTCTATCCCTTTTACGTTTTATTGTACATCTTTTTAAGTTTTGTTTACATAATTTAAGTGTTTCTATCTTTATGCCCTGATAGAAGCCCTGCAACGTGGGGCGAAACGTCGGCTCAATATAAATACTTTAATCACTATTTGAGTTTTTATTTGACCACACCCAGGCCATCTTCCTTTTATTAAAAAAAATATTTACTATGCCACGATTGGTGTATTGTCTAGGTGAAAAATGAACTTGCCTCTTGTCAGGTCTTTGAACAATCAATGAGAGACCTCTTAAGTTCAAGGGTAACAAGGAACATTAATATCGGCACTGAAAGGATGCTACTGAGTAATTAATCCTCTTCCTACGGCAATATTTCATATCTCATTCCCTCGCTCTTTGTGTACTCTGGAAGTTGTAAATTTAACATTAAAAAGGGGAAATAAATAAAGTTGTCTATGGAACTAATGGAGAAAAAGTATAAGGCCCTCTAAATGGCTCATTAGAAAGACGACCTTCCCCAACTCATTAAAGCTCGCCAAGTTTATTCTTAATGAGTCTAGGGATCGTTTAAAAAGGTAATTTCTTTACAATATTTAAACTGTTAAAATTCCACTTTTTAATTTGGTCCAAGATTTTTTTAGTGTTGATTTTTTTTTTGTTGAATGTGGAGGGGACAGCTTGTGTATCTTTTCGAGTTCTAGGTAAAAAATACTCCATTTATCTGTGCAGGTACCCCAGAGTTGTTATTGTCAGTATTCAAAGCAGGTACAAAAAACCTACCTCGGATTCGCAACTCACAATTGGATACTTCTGTTCTGAAGGTCCTTTCTCTGCAGCAGGAAATGTTGACTTCCAGTATATTCTTTCAACCTTCATCATTTATTCTATTCGACTATTTAATAATTTTTCATATTTACATATTTTCAAAATTAAGCTACATCAGTTACTTTTCTCTTAAGTTATTATTATATATTTTTATATGCTGATATATTTACGTCGATCATAATGGTACTGAATAAATTTAATTTCTTTTTCAAGTTTATTATTATTATTTTATGGGCAACAGACCATGGATCCCTAAGTCCTGGCATTAGGAGATACCCCTAATAATTGTTTCTTGACGTGGTTTTTTCGCAAGGTGGGTTCGTCCCTCCCACGCCTATATTTGTGAGTGCCACCCATTGGCTAACGGGCCTCACAAATGCTCGGGGGAGGTTGTCAGTGAGTTTTGCATTATTTTGTGCTTGAAAAAACCCGGGTGGGACCGGGATTCGATCTGGCGACATGTGGGTTGGTGGACTGGCGCGTTACCATTCTGCTACCGCCGCTCCTAATAGTTTATGTTTTAATTATTTTATATTTTGTTGGAATAAAGTCCTTCATAACTTCGTTTTCTGATTATATATATTGTGCCTCTATTTACTGATTATCGCAGTGATTCCTTAAATGTGCCCCCCGGATCCCCAGGGCACCGCTAAATATTCAATTAAACAATTCAGCAATTTTCTTGTAATTTCTAATTCTCGAATTTTGGCGCAAACAATCGATATTTCCAAGAATTTAACAACTTTCAAGTTTTCATTGATTTCTTTCCAATCCGCATCTTCTGAAAGCTTGAGCGCAAGCACTGCTCCCCACCCTTGCTTTAGTCACTAAATAGTACAAAAATAGTAAGTATTTGTTTTTTATTTTTCGCTGTTAAATGGGTAATCAAATTTAAGAAGGAAAGTTTTTCAAGAAAGTCATCTGAATTAGAATCTGAATTTAGAAAAACATCTGATGTATTTAGGGCGCCGCAGAAAAACCTTGTTTTGGTAGTGGCCTTTATCTTGGTAGGAATAGTAGTTTTCATGATATTTACTAAAATAAATTGATTTATTGTTGTTCGGACAATAAGTTTGATTTATGAAAAACTTCATTTCAGAAACCATTGGACGTAGAGATGTCTGCCAGCGTTCAAATTAAAGCTAGTTAAATTTACTATAAAATAGTTAATTATATTTATCTTTGTAGGAGTAGTAGTTTTTATGATATTTAACAAAATAATCTCACAAAATGTTAATTTATATTTGTTCGTATAAAATGTTGGATTTTTAAAAAATATATCTCTAGATCCCTAAGACACACATATGTCTGCCAACACCCAAAATAAAGAAAATTTAACTTACTATAAAGTAGTTTATGGCACTTATTTTCGTAGGGGTAGTAGTTTTTATGATATTCACATATGAATATAAATTTGGCAAATCAAAATTTGTCCGAACAACTATAAATCAATTTATTTTAGCAAATTTTATGTAAACTATTACTCCTACGAAGATAAACATCATAGACTACTTTATTGCTCATTAAACTAGCTTTAATTTGAGTGCTAATGGACATCTCTACGTCAAATGGTTATGAGCTATAAATTTTTCAAAATAAATTCACTAACTACTGATCTTTCAGTATGTCACATACAACATTTTTATGAAATTTTGCTTTTTAAAAAGCTATATCGCGAAAACTATTTAACATAAATAACTCTTTTAAAGCTCATATTTTAGCAAATTTGCTCATCTTTAAATGATGTTCTCTTCGGTTTTCTTGTGTTGTTCCTACTTTTTAAGATATAGAGCTCCGAATGAAAAATGAGTTTTTTTTATCACTTTGAAACAGCCGCCATTTTTTATACCCCCTACCTATACTTGGCAGACTCATCAATTTTGACTTTTAATTATACATAGTTTTCATTAAAGTAATAAAAAATTGGGGTGGGATAACTGCCTTTTTTCTCCTCTTGGGCCCTTGTACGATATGGTTTATTCCGGATTACTGACTAGAAATCTGTACTAATTATTTGAGAGAGGTGAAATTATAGTCCCTGAAGATTTAATTAGGAGAATGGAGGCTATTGTTGTTGAGCTGTAGTCCCGTTGTTGGGAAACTGTCGCGTGTCACCATCACTCCTCTCGAGGCTTTGAGTCATCCCTTTTGTTTTATTTACTAAATAGCTTTAAAACTTTTTTTTTAATGAATTATGATATTTTGTTGTGTTATTAAAAACTAAATAACGTACTCATAAAAAATGATTATCACTAGATTTTAATTTTTTAATTTGAGATCAAAACGTTAGGAATACTTACTAAAATTAAGTAATTTTAAAGAGAGATTCCATTAGTAAAATAAATGTATACAAATATAGTCCGAAATACATAGAATTAGAAAAAATTGTGTGAAAAACACGAAACTTTATAGAAAATAAAAAAAAAAAACCGTTTATGTTTTCACATTCTATATTTTTTAAAAACTGTTTGTACACATGTTATAGAAAGTGAAATTTTCAATTATAAGAAGATAGTGAGGGTGGCGGACAATAAAGGTATCAAAATAGTAAAAGAAAACTAATTTTTGTTAACCAACGTTTCGCCCCACATTTCAGGACTTCGTCAGGGCTAAATGAAAAACAAAATACAAACATTTTAGAATTAACAGAACATTAAAATGAAAAACAATTGTTGTGTTTATAAATCTATAGAAACGAATTAATAATAACAATATAAGGAAATATACATGTAGATAGACTGGAAATAAGTTATTAATAAATATACCCAGGTGTGATTGAAGTTCTCAATATAAATCTAGACACATAAATTGTAGGAGACTACTCATTAAAGCTAGTTATAAATATGGTAAAGATGTAGGTGTAAAAGGTAGAACCGATAGGTGAAGTAGATATGGTATAGGTGAGCTATAGTAATATAGAGATATTAAGAAAAATGAATAATAAACATATTAACCTATCAGAATCGTGAGCTGAGAACGACTGAGAAGAAAGGGAGGAGACAGGTAAAGGAAAAAGGTCTTTAGTGCCTGGGAGGGGAAAGATTTTTTATAATATATAGATGGGTAAAGTGGGGCGAAACGTTGGTTTACAATATAGTTTATTTGTAAAGAAATATAGATTGTTTTGAGACTTAAATTGGATAAAATTTATTATATTTAATCAATATTTTTGTTACTTACTGAATTGACATCTCTGTCTCAATCTGATAGCCCTGACGAAGCCCCCGCAAAGTGGGGCGAAACGTTAGTTAACAATAAATAGTTTATTTATCTTTATTTATAAAGAAATATAGATTGTTTTGAGACTTAAATTGGATACAATTTATTATATTTAATCAATATTTTTGTTACTTACTGAATTGACATCTCTGTTTCAATCTGACAGCCCTGACGAAGCCCCGCAAAGTGGGGTGAAACGTTAGTTAACAATAAATGGTTTTCTTTTACTATTTTTATACCTTTATTGACCGCCATCCGGAATATCTTCCTCCAATCTACTTCATACGGTAACTATCTTCTTCCAATATGAAATTTTTAATGTTCTTAATCCATCATAATTTTTATTTTTATGATCAATTTTTAGTGTCTATTATGTTTTATTATTGATTGCTGTTTACATTTTTCTTGTATTTTATTATTTCTTGTATTGTATATATTAGTTTATTCGTTGTCATTTTTCCCAACAAACTTATCCTTCTTTACATCTCGGACACTACATAATTTTAGTAAGATCAAGAAAAAAATAAAAAAGTTTAAAGGCATGAACACATACAACTATATATAATGTTCTAAAACAGGAGATTCCTAAAGTATTTACTTATTTAAGAATTTTATGTGTTAATTAATTCTATTTTCGCGTATATTTAATAACTTTTACTTAAAGTAAATTCGATTTTTTCTAAAAAAAAATCCTCTATTTTCTATATTCAGTTGGAATTCTTTTAACCTAATAACTTCAAAATATATTCTTTCCTTATTTAATAGGAGAAAAACACCCCTTTATTAATTTATTTGAATTTAGAATTGAGTAAGAGCCGTAATCATATTAACGTACCCACCAACGTAGCCAACAGTCCATGTTTTTCTATTTTTTTTTTTTACCTTCTGTGTTTAGTACTAGTACAGCCATAGGAACCTTATTCTGAAAAATGCATTTTTTTTTTCGTTGTGCCATGACACGTAAGCCATATAAAGGCTTTGCCAACCTGATGGTTCGATGCTGATACCACCTACGCCTTACCTCTTGGACGTTTACCCATGGGTTCATTGTTCAGTGCTATGGCACGTACCTTTTATAATTTTAAAATATTTGTTGCCTTCAAACAATATTAGGAAAGTTATTATATCTTATTGCACTTACCTAGAGGTGAGTTATCCATAATGGTCATTAACAACTCATTACGAAGTGTCTTATTCATTTTTTTTTTTATTTAAATGAAAAACAGAACTATATTTTTATTTTTTTTTTAATTGATTAACTAATATTTCTAGTAATACTTTGGGAAAATATTGTAGTTCTATTACGCATAAGTTTAACTAACTAAGCTATTTTTTAAAAATTTAATTATTAAAAGCATCAACCACGTATGGGTTATTATTTCCAAAGCTATGTTCTATATTGTAAGTTATCCTGTATTACTAGCGAAGTCATCGTAAATCTTGTAGTTAAATCGTTAACGGTGAGTAGAAGTTCTTCTTTAGTTTTCTTTTTCCTCAGAGAAAGCTGTCTCCAATGACTCGAATCGTTGGCTGCCCATCACTGACCAGTCCCCAGCTGTCCACAGTTAGGTTTCGGTGTAGTAATTTGTCTTTCTACGAGTTTACTTAGGTCAAATACCTTTAACTCAAAAATATTTTTATTTTTTAATTTTTTACGCATTAAAAGTTCATGTGCTCTTTACATAGGGACATGAAAAAAAAACCTTGTATTGTTATCTGCCTGTGAGAAAATTCCTCTCATTAGCTTTGAATTTTAGTCTTTGACTGTAACCGTGGGAGTTCTTGCAAGAACAATAAAAGAAATGAGTATTGTCATCGGGGAGTCATTAATTTTTAAAATTTATTTTAATCCATTATAATTACGTAATAAAGTGCCATTATTATTATCTTCGTTGAAAAAAAAAAATTCACTCCTGAGTTCTAATAGATTAACTTATTTTAATACTTGGATAAATTTCTAAAATATTACTCAATACAACATTTCAACTTAGATGGCTCGGAATTTCGAATTTGCGTTTTAGATATCAAATTTTGATCCCTTCCTAATAACTAATATAAGATGGAAAAAAAAGTTAGTTCTACATTTTGCCATTGTTTACTAGTAGTAGGAACTAGAAGTGTATTCAGTATTCCAAGCAAAATATTTTCCATTTTTACTTTCACTCACCTATGTATGGAATATATAGTTAGAGAAAGTATTGTTATTCAGCAAAATTCCTGTTTTTGACAGAAATACGTGTTTTGAGGTTCCCCCTCTCCCCCCAATAAACCTAGCTTCGCAAAATGGTCAGTGTGTGTGAACAGAAAAGTACCATTTTATAGAATCGATTTATTACTTTTCTAGAAAAGGAATACAATTGCCAAATAAATGGATTATTGTTGTTAAATAGGAAAAAAAAATGTTATAATATATTGTATGTAGTGTATAGAGCATTATTGGTTGTAATAGTATTGGGTAGAAAAAAATAAGTATTTATACCATATTAATATATCCATTATATATTCGTCCGGTCATGGATTGATTAGGTATGCTATGTTTTATAGCAACCCAATATATTTGGGCAGCCCGGATAAATAAAGTATTTCTCTCTTAATAAATATTGAAATTGTTTAACAAGGCTTAAATAACATTTTTTCAAAAAAATTTCTAAAGTACCTTTTATTTTGCTTATTTGAAGATTAATAGTAATATTAATAAAAATAAATTAATACGCATTGTTAGTAATAAGGAACAATTGATAAACAAAAGATATTAAAGAATTTTGGGATAAATAAAGGAGATAATAGGAAATGAAGAAGTATTTAATTCTAACTGGATAAGCCAAGAGCAACCCGATCTTTCCTTATTGCATTGCAACATGATTATCTTTTGTTAAACTGTTGTATTTCTGGCTGGAACAAAATTTATATTCTTTATTTCTACTACGAGAATTCTCTCCTAAAATACAAGTTTTCATAGCAATATAAAAATAAAAATGTTTTGTTCATAATTTTCACCTTACCTGAAAATTATAATTAGTTTAATTTTATTGTTTTATTTGTTATATTGCGCACCCTACCAAATGTTTTTCAATTATAGTATAGGGCAAATTATTTATTTATTTAAAATACATTCGTCCATTTATCGATATAAGTAATTAATAAATAATACTATTTCACATTCATGAGAAGCGTATTATTCCATTTTTAGTATAAAACGTTAATGTTTTAAGTATTTTACATATTTTGCAAAATGTAGGTTATAGATCTGAGGAGAGAGATCTGTGAGTCGGAAAAAATTAACAGTGATGATGATTCACTGAACTGAGTGATTGAGTGGATATATATAATTCGATATTCAATGTAGAATATCGTTAAATGTGGAGTAAATAAATGGATGCCTGCAATTTACTAACCACCTTAGTTGGCAGTACTTGATTACTGCGTACCAGGTGTTATCCAGTTCCGTACTCAATAAATATGATAACATCAAATTCAAAAATTGTGAGGAAATGTTTAAAGTTTATTTTTAATTAGTAAAAAAGTATTTAGCAAATATAAATTGATTTTTTAAAAATTTATTTATGTGATTTACAACTGTACAAATAATAAATACAATAAGTAAATATGTTGTATGTTTAATTTACACTTCAAAATCTTGGGAAAGAACCACCCATTGGCGATACTTCAAGCATTAATTTAAATATGAAGGTCCCGTCGCTACCTTCTTTTCAGACGCTTCGAAGGATTATCAGGGTTTGTTAAGGATGAAAGATTAAGAATTAATGAGTTAGGATGGGTAAGGAGTTTGGAATGAAAAGACGCATATCTTTTTTGGGCCAAATCTGCAACGAATGGAATGTTAAGGTCTTTGTGGATGAGTTTATTTGTAACGTAATAAGGAGCATCAAGGATTTTACGTAGGATTTTGGATTGTAAGGATTGGACGCGGGAGGAATTTGATGGTTTGGTAGAGCCCCAGAGCTCAATTCCATATGTCCAAATTGGTCTGATTATCGTAGTGTATACTAATTTTTTGTAGTGAATGGGAAGTTTAGAGCGTTTGTCAAGTAAGTGTTGTAGCAATCGGAATCTACGAGCAGTTTCTTGTCGTTTCAGTCTTGTGTGTGGATTCCAAGTAAGTCTCTCAATTTAATTTTAAAAAAATAATTAAAAAGTATATGAGTAGAAAGTGACATCCAACAGTTATTTCGTTCAATAAAATTACTTACATTGTTAAAAAAAATTGATTCAAACAATAAGATATACTCAAAGTATTAAGTGATTTGTAGGATTACTTTATTTTTACGTTGCATTTTGTAATTTTTTTTTTTTTTTACATTTTTTGATAACTAACCATTCATATTCAAGTTCACTGTACTCATGGTTTTTCTTGAGTAGTTTACATGTGTTTACCTTGAAATGTTTTGAGTATGATTACTGTATTTAAACATTTTGAACAGGATTGTATTAATCGTTCTCAGCTACTCAGCACTCAAGTACAATTCGACCACTTTTGCTACTTTTATGATAAGTTGTTTATATTTTTAAAATTTTATTGTTTAAAAATTAATTGATGATGTTGATATTTATTTGGTTTATTTTTTTTTGTTACAGGTAAGTTCTGAAAACTTCTATAATGAGATGGGGAAATAAATATATTCAGTAAGTAAAAAAAAATATTAGAAAAGCTTTTTGTTTTTGTTGACTAACTATTTTATTTTTATAATTTTTTTTGTTTTACAAAAAAAAAATAAAAATTTGTATATTATAAATTATGATTAAATGATTATCATAACTTTTCATTCTGTTTATCATTATAAAAAATTAGCAGACCCGGCAATGCTTAGGTGTTGATAGATTTGGGGGATGTATATAGATTAATTAAATAAAATTGAATGTTTGATATTAATTGATATATTTAGTCAATTTTTTTTTACTTTATTACTTTATTTATTGATAAGTATTACAATCTGCCACAAACTTGGGCAATGAGTAATAGTGGCAATTGAACATATTTATACCAAGAATTAAAATAATAAATAAAATAAAATAAGTAAACGCACTG
>NW_027115406.1:167774-168363 GCF_000696795.3 Halyomorpha halys | reverse complement strand
AATTAATATTATTTAATTAATTAGTATCTTTTATATAATTAAGAATCACATTTAACCTAAGATAATGGATGTAATGAGCAAATTTTCATATTTACTGTCAGGTTAGTTTTATTGTTTTATTATATTTATTTGTTTTGAATGGGCATAGAAATAAAAATATTATCATAAATATTTATAGAAAAAACTATCTCTTTGGAAAATTAATTGCATTACCAATTGAAGAAATGTGCTTTCTGAGGCCGCTTCAGCGTGAACAGGTTAATACCAGGCGGTTGGCGGTACTGGGATGTGTATTGATCAGCCATACGTGATTTCTCTCATCTTCGCTTTCGTTTCTTTTTTAGACCGCATCCGTTACTTTTTATCTGAGTAGCCATCAAGTATTCACAATGAGCCTTAGTGAAATCGATCGAGACCTCTAAGTAATTTCATTACCTCTAAGTAAATGAAACCCCTAGCTGTTCAATTAGAATTAAAGAAATTAATTGGAAAAGGTTATAAATATAATTTACACGGTGTACATGATTGAACCTATCAAAATAATTTTGACTATGTACATAATAGGTGTCTTTTAAAGAACTAATATATA
>NW_027115406.1:144167-167639 GCF_000696795.3 Halyomorpha halys | reverse complement strand
ATAAATTGCTTGAGCCAGCCTACAGCTATAGTAAAAAAAAAAACAGAAAACCAAAATTCTGTTTCTTTCTGTAAAATTTGTTTGATCCTTGGTTAAATTTTAGTTTTTTATTCATATGACCTATTGGGTTATTATGCATTCAATAACATCCACTAATGCCTCTATGACGATTTTTACATAAATATATATTCAAACACCTTAACCTGTTTAATTTTTGGAATTTGTTTTGATTTTCGCTGGATTTCCTTCCGAGAGTATTGTTAATATATTGGAGCTTTATCAATGGCTAGATTCTCCACAGGTCTGTATCATGCTATTGTAATATAACTTACGTCAAGACTGAAACAACAAGAAAATCCTCGTAAATTTCTATTGCTACAGCACCTACTTGACAAACGCTCTAAACTTCCCATTCACTGCAAAAAAATATTTTATACTATGATAATCAAACTAATTTTGACTTAGGGAATTGAGATCTGTGGCTCTACCAAACCATCAAAATCCTCCGTAAATTCCTTGATGCTCCTTAGTACGTCACAAATAAACCCATCCACAAAGACCTTAACATACCTTTTGTTGCAGATTTGGCCCGAAATAGATGCGTCTTTTCATTCTAAACTCCTTACCCATTCTAATCAAATGGTTCTTAATCTCTCATCCTTAACAATCGCTAATAATCCTTTAAGGCATCTGAAAAGAATATGGCCATGGGACCTTCTAATTTAAATTAATGTTTGAAGTTACACCATTGTGTGGTTCCTTCGCAAAATTGTCAAGTATTTAAAATATTCCACATATTTACTAATTGTATTTTTCTTGTGCAGTTGTGAACTACAATAAGTAAATAAAAAAATGTTGAAAATATTAACAATAGGCAAAAATACTTAAGTGAAGTATGTTTTTTCCCGCCTAACAATAGATTTGCTATATTTTATCGATTTTGAAGCAATCATCACCGGTCAGCTAATCGATCTAATGCATTAAACATGAAGTAAATTTTTGAAAACTATCATGTGACAACACCACTCATTACAAGGATGGAAAAGATGAAGCTGACGACAGAAAGGTGTAGGCATTATCTAGGCCGCCTAAAGCTGACAGCCTTAATCAATAGGAGCATCATGTGGGACAAGCCATTTGTTAGAGTCCTCTCCAGGAACCTGTTACATCTCAGTCGGTCTCCTCTCTCCTTGATAAATTGTTTCTGCTTCTAGCCAACGTTTATTATTTTCTCTCGCTGCCAGAGGCATCCAGGAGTTCGCATTTATATCTGAAAGAAAGGGCAAGAACTCATCAATTTAGAAAATGTTATGCTAAGAAGAACTTGGCGCCATATCCCCTAATCTCTATCCCCTTTTCATTTTCCCTCTATTCCCCTATCATCTTTTCTCTATCTTTATCAATGACCTTCTACTAGCCATCTAGCATACGCAGACGACTTACAAATCTACCTTTCTTTCTATCCTCATGATGCCTCAAATGCCATTTTAAAACTACAAGAAGACATCAATAGTATAAGCACTTGGGCAACATAGAATAAACTTACGTTAAATGCCGAAAAGACTAAAGCTATGATAATTGGATCTCCCTCTCCCCTTAAATTTATCCCAGGATCCTCCAACCTTTTTCTAAAGAATACTCCTATCTTATTCTATACTTCAGTCAAAAATCTTATTGTCACTTTTGATACCTTATAACAATTCACTACCTTAAAACAATCCAATAGAATCCGTTATCTCCTTCCATTTAAAACCCGTCAACTCTTGGTTTCCTCTCTTGTTTCCCCCACTTTGACTATGGCTGGTATATGGTTGACTCTCGGGTAACCTTGAATCTAAACTTGAACGTCTTATGTATGAATTGCGCTGTACGATTTATTTTCGGGATCATCAGCGGTACGCTCGTAACCCTGTATTACGCCGAGCTGAAGTGGCTCTTTCCATCCTTCCGATGCCAGTATTTTCTAGCTTCCTTTCTATTCCAAGCAATTAGTACTCAACGCCCCTCCTGTATCCTGGAAAACCTGCAATTCAAATTCTCACTGCAATCCCATACTATCAGGTCCCGTTACCCCGATCTACCCTCCACCTCACCGAACTGCTGCGTTTGATAAATTGTTTTTAACCCAAGCTACATATCTCTGGAACTCCATTCCCTCTCACATACGTCATGTGACCCTTCCCTCGTTTAAAACCCTTCTATTTAACTACATTTTACTTATGATATTTTATAATTACCCTATTGTTTTGTTTTTATTTAGTCATTTAGTTTTTTAATAATTTTTTTCTCTGTATATAAGTTATAATGAAGTATGGCTACACTGTTTTTTTTGCCAATAAATGTTATTATAAAATTAAAATTACTTTTGTAATTGTTCTAAAGGACCTAGTCTCAGAATAATAAACTATTTTTCATTTAATTTCATTTCATATGACAATATGCCCATTAATTATTGCTTAAACGTGTGCAAAAAAATAATATATAAATTTGTTTAATGTTTCTCTGAGCGAAAATATGATTTATATATGAACATGCCTAGGAGTACCCAGTACTGATTTGAAATCTTCAAACAAGACTGAAAAGCTCGTTCAAAGGCTTAGCTTGTATATATCCGGAACACCCGTATATTTACTGTATCTATTTCTATTTCATCTCCGAATATATTACTGCATCTAAGAGAAGCTCCTCCGCTCCCGGTAAGTTTTTAAGCAATCTTAAGTCCATAAGTAATGAGCAAACCCCTAGAAAAGGGAATCAAAGATAGATGACAATCTTTGTTGAATGAAAGCCCAAGGAGTGAACTAAAAATTATTAAAAAGAACTTCAAGCCCTGGGGTACCTCCAGGCGCAAATCTCGCAGAGACTAGGCTAAGAATAAGTTACACTATCATGTCCTATCTTATCTCAAAACAAGTACCTGCGAAATGTATTGTAGTATTGTAATACAATTCGACAATTAGCTATGTCTTTTATAGCTTATAAAAAGTCCAGAATTGCCCATTTTTTATATCACACATCAATAGCTTAGCATTACCCGAATATTTTTAAAAAACCCTTAGAGGCGATAAAAAAAAATAATTTAATAAAAAAAAACTATGGAAATAACTCTATCTTTACTCCTATTTCTTCCAAGAAGCGTGATTTCATATCTCCTTGTTATTATTAGTGGGCTGTTAATGATATACATAAACAATAATGAAACTGGTATCGTAGTCGGTGCCGACATAAGACGCTGTGACAATTGTTTCATGTCACTGGCATACCAGTTCCCCGCCACGTCCTTGAGAAAGTGTAGAACTTCATCTTTCACTCCGGAGATGAATAGCCTTTCAGTCTGACGTTATTTCAGTCCTGGACATGAAGGATGCGTAATAATTTGCCTACTGGGAACTCATTAAACTTAACATATTTTCAGTCAACCTAGCTATATTTCAAGCCGCTTTCTAAATATTCCTCGATTAAACTATCTCAAAGTTTCCTTTCCCGTTTTAAGGAAATAATCATATAGTGATAAAGAACAGTTGCTCCTTTAAACCTGGGGGTTTTACAGAGGTCCGGCCGGGAAGGATAGCTTTTTTGTGTCACATATTCCGTAAGTAAGAAGAAACATAAATATTACCGAAAAAATATATAGAACTTATTATTTATTAAAAAGCAAATAAGACACCTAACGTTTGGGATCATCTTCTTAGATTTTGGTGGAGTGCAAAGGCAATACTTGTTGGTTGTATTGTGTTCGAACCAATGGGTGTTTGCCTAGTCCATTATTAGCATGGTTAGTTTAACAAGTTTAAATATATTTTGGAGAAGTTTGTCGGGGGAATGCGGTCGGTAAAGAACAACATAAATAAACAAAACCATATTTATTTATTTTATGCCGACGTTTCGACCTGAGTTTCAGGTCTTCGTCAGGGGTTGTGGCGTAGAAGGTAGGCTTACAACTGGAATATATATTGGTTAAATTACTTATCTAATTTAGATTGTTATTTCAATTTTTTTTCTAGTCGCTGCCGAAAATGAGTATTAGTATTAGGCATTGATATTGAATAGATCAAGTTGAGTGAGTCACAATTTATTTGAAGGATATTCTAATTGCTTGGAGTGCCTTAACCTTTTTACGTAATTCCTTTTACCTTCAGATAATTGTATCATCACTTTTTGTCTGAAGCACATGCAAATGCTGAAATATTCCCAGGCCAAATAAGCGCCGAAGGGGTCAGTACACCCAAAGGTCGAAGAGTAAAAGCGGGATTTCTCAAGACTTAATAAGGAGTCATTGTCTTGTGCGGGAAATGTAGGACTGCTCTGTCCTCATCACTTCGCCTAATGATTGGCGTCCAAATCTCCACATCATTGTCTTCAAGGTTTTAGATAGGGCTCATAATATTATAAGATTTAAATCGTCTTTTATGGTCTGGAACGAATAGCTCCGTATTAGATAATTAATCTAATTAATTTAAGGCTATAAAATTGTTATTTATTATCATTTAAACCTTTTATTTCCCTTCTGTGGTATACAGGTAAGCGTTTCTCCATTGTTATCATAAAAACATTCATTGATTTTTGGAGAATTCTCTTCTGGATGGATATGTTCGCTCAGCACCAATAATTAATGTGATAAATTTATTTCAAATTTGCCAATCTAATTTTTAAAAAGTTACTTACAAGATTGATTTATTTGTTTACCTTTGTTTCTGCTATATTCGGAGTGTTAAAAACGGATATTAAAGATAAAAACTTAGGCTATCCTTTATTTTTTTCTGGATATAGTGTTTGAGATAAATAAATAAATAATAAATGAGTGGGGTAAAATAATTTCAAATTTACCTATCTAATTATTAAAAAGCTACTTCAACTTAAAAAAAACAAAAAAAAAAACTCGTTTCTAACCTGGCTTCATTATCTAATAATCCTCCTAGGCGTCTAGAAGAAGATGGCCTCGAGTTCTTCTCCTCTAGAAATGTTTTTGAAGTTCTATCAATGGGTAGATTCTCCACATGTTTGTATCATGTCATTATATCACTAATAGCAAATTTACTTGATGTATATATATGTATACAGTTGTAAATTACAATAAATAAATTATTTTAAAAAGTGGCTCGTTATTGAGTACAATTAATTTTTTTTTTAAGTTATCTTTAATTATAGAAAACGTTTCACTCTTCTCATATAAACTTCTTGAAAAACTTTGTCCATTTTCATTCATATGCATTCCATATGTTCAAACTGGTCTTATCTTATTATGGCCATTTTGATCAGTTTTTTTGTGATGGATTGGAAGCTTAAACCGTTTGTATAGTATTAGTAAAAAAGTAAATAACTTTTATCAGCAGTTATTGTGTAGTTCTTTATTGGTTGGCTCGTTATTGAGTAAGTGTATACATTTTTTGTTATTTTAAAATATAGACAACTTTTAACTGTCCTCATTGCTGTGTATTGAAAATACATATATTTAATATAAACAGAGATAAAATAGAAATTAAATAATAAAATGCAGTTTCTAGAACCCCCATCAGCTGTAGAAACGCTGCCTAGCCGGAAACATATATTTATATAAACGTCTTAAACTCTTTCATTTTCCAAGAGATTTTGAATTTAATTTGCTTCCTCTAAAAACAAAGTTAATCTGAACTAGGCAGCTCCGTAATTTCTTTTTTTTTTTCATTTTATAACCATAAATTTTCCATCTTAAGGAGTTAAAGGAAAAGAAAAAAATGTATTACTTCCCTTTTGTAGCAGCATGGTCCCGTGACTTTCCTCTTTGTTCTTATTCTCCTTATACAGAAAACAGAAGGAAGAGAAGAGAAGAGGAATGATTTAAGACATGTTATAAAGATCCCCCGAGAAGCCCTCCCATTCCTGCGGTAGAGACAAGAAGACATCCGGGACCACAGGCTACTTATCAAGACGTTCCGGAGTGGCGTACCGTTCTGCGCTAATGTCACCACAAGAGTGCCTCAATTGGACAGGCTTTCTCTGCCTCCTTCTTCCTTGTCTCGTCTTGTCCTATGATAAAACCTCTCGGGCTCGAAAATCTTTTTTTTATTTTATCTTTTGTAATAGAGTATTAATCACTACAACTGTCATTGGTTTTGGATCTTTCGGGATCAAAAAGGAATTTTTTTTTTTTGTATATTTTTTAAGGATTCATTGTGATGAAGAAAAATGTTGTGTAATTAGGGAATTTATTCTGTAGGAATACGCTGAACACCAAAGGACTAAGATAATGATTTTACATGGAAATAAATCTTTTTCTGGTTAAAATTATGTGTGAGCTGACCAGTCGTAAAATTCGATAAACACCTTTTACATCTTTTTAAAAATTTTGAAAAAAAAAAATTGTAGTTTTTAAATTTTCGCTCTGATCTTGAAATTTGGCATTTTCACACAAAAGTTGGTTCTGAATCTAGTTTCATCGGCATTTTCCCAGAATTTGGTTAGTTATTTTATTTAACATTGGGTTATTTAACATTTTTGCAGCTGTAATCTTTTAATTTCATATTTCTGAAAATTTAGGAGTGCATGCATTATCTGTCATCACATGTTTAAGTGCGCTATAATCATGATGGCATTAGATTTAGAATTAGTACTTGAATATTTATTTCTTAGTTTTATTTAGTGTTATCACTTTTTTTAAGTCTTTGCGTAAAAATCTTTAAAAAATAGCCAAAAAAATAATAAGCTTTTTTTTTTTTCAATTTTTCAAGAGTTTACATTTTGTACAAATCATAAACATTTTCTCATAATGTAGTTGTCTAAATGTTTTGAGATTTTGTTTTAAATCTCTTATCTTGCTGAAATTTAAGTAAAAAATTAAAAACACATTAGTTCTTAATCATAATTTTTTTCTTGTTGACCGTTTCGGTGATACTTAGTCCCTCTCAACCGGTCCTATTTAATATTCTACAGTTAAATAGAATCAATTAGTTTAATTTTAATTACTAGGAGGTTACCCCCCTCTGTGACGGTTCCCAACGGCAGACCAACCCTCATTTTACAAATTATACGACCGTCCATTTAATATCACTAGTTAAACTTATTTTACGACTTATTTTTATTATTCCACCTTATATGTAAAATAAAATATTACGGGGTATTTATGTGTAAAATAAGATATTACACAGTGATTACATGTAGAATAAAATGTTATTCAGTGATCAATAAAAGCTACTTTATATTATAGAGAGATTAATAAATAAAAAAAACTTAGAGAAATAAATATTTTTCGCATTAAGTTGTATAGTTACTTAATTGGCACAGTGTTATTGCGTGAGCCTGATTGTTTTATTTATATTGAAAAATTTTAATTTACATTAGATGTAGTTTATACAATGAAAGGAACATAGCTCATAGTTTAATAAGATATGGAAGCAGTAACTAAGAAATATTTTTACAAACAAAAGTATGTTTTTAATTTTTGATCTTAAGGGAAGATATGAGATTAAAAAAAAAATAAATAAAATTATTGTGTGAAGGTGAAATAAATTAATTAAAAGTTTTTATTATATATTTACAAATTTCATAGATTGCACTGTAGAGTGTGGTTACTTAGTGAAATCTCGAGGAATATTTTCAATTAAAAAATAAAGCTTTTTATTTTGTCTGATGTGTCAATAGATCTGTTCCAACTACCACTTCTGACTATCCAGAGCATGCGCAGTACAGGATTTGGGCGGTGGAACCCCGTACTATGCATGCACAGTGCAGTTAGCAGCATTTGTTGCAACAGACCTATTATTTGTAATGTATACGAAGCAGCGGTATAACTGCATTAACAGATTTGATGATAATTTTTTTTTTATTAAAAGATAGTAAGATTTAGATACTTTATATTAAATATGTTGAAATATTTTAAACTTTTGATATGAATTTTGTAATATGATTCGAACTACAGATCCTTCAGGTGTTGGTACTAAAAAAATCTTCGAATTTTCAATTTAATATCAAACTAAATTAGAGCTATCGTCCCCTAAATGAATTCCTTAATGAAGGAAACTATATTATTTTTGTAATTTTGGAATATTTACTTTTTTTATTAAATAGCATTGTTATCTAAATAAAATTCTCAAAAGAGTTAAGATTACGTTTTTGAGCTTTGAATATGTTTAAATTGTACGGAATTAGGCCATGAATGTGTATTCTGTCAAAACCCAGTTAATTTTTACTTCCTAAAATCATTCGTTGTTGTAGAAAAAACTATTTCTCCAATTGATAAGTCAGAAGGCTAATGGTGTTCATCAGCTAGCAACAGTTGCATAATATTATATCGATCAGTAGTTTTTTTTATTAAATCCCATAATTTATGACTCACAGAGTTGACTCGCGGCTATAGTAATAGAATAAATAATTATCTGCCACTGCCGGAGCTTATTAATGTATTATTTATTATTATTTTTTTTAGAGATACGAATATCTTAATAATTCAATACAATTATATTTTTATCCTTATATCTCACTTTGTTTATCCTTTTCGTACGTTTCGGCCTTCTGGCATCTTCAGGGAAAACCTTGCAGACCTTTTTTTAAAAAAAAAATCCTATTGATGATTCCTGTACCCAAGACTATTATAAATAATGTATTTATATTCTTGTATGTACAATGTATTTATATGTTTGGAGATTTTTTTTTTCGTTTTCCCGAAAACTCGAAAAATGGGATTTACATCCTTCTTACCGCAAAGCTTTCAATTATCTTTATTATAATTCAAGACTGAATCAATCACAGATGTTATCATGAAACCGTTTCTCATTTCCTGTGGTTTGTTTCCGCAATCGTGACGTCTTCCTGCGCCATCATAGTCATGGTGGTGATAAACCTGCTCGTTGGGCGTAAGAACTTTATAAAGCATTTTAATTTCTTATACTGTGTATAAAAGTACTCCTTTTGTGGTTGAATATCTTCAGCGTTGTTCATGTACCCTAGCAGGTGCTGGCAGCTTCCTCAACGTCATTCCTTTGGTGATCGAACATGGTAGTAGGAAATTACTTGTTTAAGTGCAACTGGTTATAACCTCCTTTTTTTTTTTCATTATTCATTTTATCAATAGTGATTTCATCTTATCCTTTCCTCAAACATCTTGCTTTTAAAAGTGGTGTTTCCTTTTCTTTAATGTGGCTTATAGTAGCGTTTTAGATAAATCTGTATGATTAATTTATTATAAGACATCTTTCTTCTTCAGATCTCCTAACTGGATTCATTAGTTAATGCAATCTGTTTGGCAAATTATATGGGCATGATGTGATTTGTTTGTGAGAGCAGAACAGTTCTCTTCTCTGGCGCTTCTGATGGTTTGCCGCCTAAGGATATTTAGGTCGGATTACCTTTCTCAATTTAGCGTTGCATTACGTCAAATTACATTGTTTTGATAAAAATTCATTTTTTTCTATTAGAATCGACCATCTACGTAGTGTCTAGCCATCAAGACCATTAGAAAAAAACCGGAAAAAGTCCAGAAATACAATAAAATAAAAATCGCAAACATAGTATAAGTAAGAAAATCAATGATTGAATCTCGAAAAGTGGGTAACCTTTTTTAAAAATAATTTGACCCTCTCAAACTTTGAGATAAGTACAATTAATAAATTGTTATATAGGAAGATGGTCAGGGTTGCGGTCAAAATAGTTTACAACTATTTTATTTTCCAACGTTTCGCCCCACTTTGTAGGGCTTCATCAGGGCCAAAATGATACTATGTTAAGATAAAATGATAGAAATAAAAATAAAAAGATACAATGAAAAGAATAAAAAACAAGTAACAAAGGCAAGAGTAAAAGTTTCATATAAAAATACGTAAAATATAAAGCTAAAAAAGTACAGGAGATGTATATAAAACAAAAACAATACGGGACGAAAAAAAAAAAATATATATATATATATATACATAGATAAAATAAACGTCATGAAAGAATAATAAAAATAAAAATAAATAATAATAATGAAATAAAATGACAATAAAATTAATCAATTAATAAACTGATTTTTAAAAAATGTGGCCGTTCATGTTTTTTTATTTTTTTTTTTATTTTATTTTTATAAAACTTCAGGGGCTATTTGTTTCCTTCCAGATTTGCTCTATAGTCATTGGTCACTTCGATGATTCCCTGAACTCGAAAATACCGCAATACAATCGTTCAAAATGGCTGCCGATTTGAACTTTTTTGTTCCCTGCCTTTCCTGATTTTTTTTTTTTATTTCGCTCCAAAGTCTTAGGTCATCATACAAGCCTAGGAACTCAAAATTACCTTTCGCCATTTTATTTTAATCTATATAATATAATTTTTTTTTTCGTTATTTGCTGATATAACAAATAATTAATTTAAATTGTGAACCGGTTTGTAAAATTTTCGGAGGTTTAGTATTAGTGTGACTAATAAATAAGTTCATTAAAGCCAGATTCCCAACATGAAGTTTATTATTATAATTGATAATGAATGATAATTGATTTTAATAAGTTAAAAAATTGTGGAGATTAATTATGTTTATTCATTAGTATTTAATACATTATTAATTCGCCTTATTGAAAAATTAGGGATATTCATCATGTTGGGCTAAATGTAAAAAGTTTTAATCTGCTAAATGTTATAAGTAAAGGATTGTGAGCAGCCTAATTTTAAGCCCATGTTATATGTTAAATGTAGAAGAGCTCCTAGCGGATTTTCTGGGCAACTTGTTTTATAATCTTGTAATCTTTAGGAGATAATAAAATCTCTAACAGCTTCGTCGCTCTGTTTCCTGCACCTCACTGGTTCCTTATTTCCTCAGATTTTTTTTTCATTATTTCATTAGAGTTTAAAAACAACACAGACCAAACACGAGCTGAGATGGTCTGTTGTGTAATGTCATTCTCTATTTAGCAGACCTATTAACAGACTCTCAACAATATTAAATACTAAAAGAAGGATATATTTCTCCATTTAACACAACTTTTTTCATTTAACATGCTAAACTAGAGAATTCCTTTTTTTCGTCAGGGGAAAATTGTTAAAAAGTATGTAAAAGTCAGGACAATTCGGTATGTTATTTTTCTTGACACCTTGCGCCTATTTTTTTTTCTTTGAGTTTATAAAAAATTATCTGTTAAGGGACCATTCACCAATATAAAATAATTTATTAGATGGAAGAGTATATTTATTTTCAATTGATTTAAATATATTTCCACTTACTTCCATTTTAACGAGAAAATTTTATGGTAATAATGTTTGTACATATTCAACTGAGATTCTTTGTGAAATCAGATATTGAATAAGGTCGTTGTGGGTTCCAACTGCCTGATTTAATTAAATTGACCAAACTCAGAAGAAAATTTGGTGTTCTAAAACAGGATTCGTTCATTAAACGACCCTCATTTTCTATTTCATTTTAAAATATAGATAAGTAAACAAGAAAAAAATAATAAAAATAGTTGATTGATCAAAAATTAATTAAATAAAACTTAAAAATAAATAAGTGGTTCCCTAAATTCTACTTTAGTCCATCTGATAATTAAAGTCAATAATTTATTAATTAAAGTCGGTCTATTGTAGTAAAATAGTCCGGGTGGCTGTCAATGAAGGTATCAAACTACTAAAACAATACTGTTTACTGTTAACCAAAGTTTCGCCCCACTTAGTAGGGCCTTCGTTAGGGCTGTCAGATTGAAACAGAGATGTCTATCCAGTAAGTAATAAAAATATTGATTAAATAAAATTAATTTTATCTAATTTATAGATATTTAAGTCTCCTCTAAACAATCTATATTTCTTTTTAAATCCAACGGTTCGTATAAGGAAATATAGATTATTTTGAGACTTAAATTGGATGCAATTTATTTTATTTAAACAATAATAACTAGTCTCAATAAAGTGAAAATATTATAGAAAAAGTAATAAAAATAGTTAATTTACGAAAAATTATTTGAATAAAACTTAAAAATAAACAAGAAGTTACCTAAATTCTACTTTGGTCCGTCTTTTAATTAAAGTCAGTCTGCGTTGTTATTTATTAATATAATTTGTTCTGTCAATTAATTTATTAATTGTATTTCATTATTGCTTTTATATAATACTTTTAATTAAATTCAATTATTACCTTTAGCAAACCTTCTGCTACATGTTCGGAATTGTGTTCGCTCACCACATATGTTTGGTTAATGTAGGAACGTAGTATTTCGTGTTCCTGCGGTCTGTCAGTAGATGCGTGAGTAATTGTTAATATCTAGCTGTCTGTGATTGCATTGTATATTCCGAGGCATAATTCTGTGTGTATTCACCTGCAAATATTAGAACTTCTCTATACTTATGTATATATTTTTTAAATTGTTTAAAGTATACAATTTACTATTAATTTTATTTTTAATTAATAGTTGTCGATATTTTGAATAAAAAATATTATTCCATGTTGTAAATTAACTGAACCGAATTGTGCTATATTTGTAAATTAGTATGATATTGAACAAGCGGGGCTAAGGGTCAATTGTTCCAACTAGTTTTCAAATTACCAATATTGCTTCATCGTTTGAGAACTACTATTTATTATTATTTTATTTTTTTTTTGTTTTTCGAACTATAGTTACTTTTGGAATTTGTAAATTTTCAATACATTATTAAACTTTTTTGTCATAAAATATTGAATTTTAGAAAGATAGTCGGGGTAGAGGTCAATAAAGGTAAAAATAATTTAAAAAAAAAAACAAAAACAAACAAAAAACTTTTTAATTTTAACCAAAGTTTCGCCCCTCTTTGCAGGGCTTCGTCAGGGCAGATCAACCTAAAACATGATTTTTTTAAACTTATTTAATACCAGATGGCCCACCAAGCCGATCTACATGGTTAATATAGGTTTTTTTTTTTTTTTTTTTTTTTTTGAGGGGGTATAGTTTCATACAAAAGACACCCATAACACTGTATACAATGCTATAAATAAAAAAAAAAAAACTAAGATAAAATTAAAAGAAAAAATAATAATTCTTAAAAAGCGAGAAAACTAAGGCAATTATAAAAAATAAAGACATTCCTAGACCTAACATAACAAACAATTGCCCCTTAATGGGGAAAAAACAAATTAAATTGATATAGGACGAAGAGAAAAAATTAATAAATAAAAGAGAAGTAATACCAATAATAAAATTGATAAATATAGAATTTATTATAATACAGGATGTCCTGCAGCAGCCTGGGCTTCAGTCTCCAGGTTGTGATTGAGTTTCCCAAGTTACTTGGATTTCCCACTGCTCCTTCAACTGTCGGTAACTGGGAGTGGAACTTCATGAAACCCTTTTTTTATGTAATCCTCTATTGTCTCTATTTGTAATTCCCGATGCAATTGGCTGTTTATTATGAACCAAGGAGCATTCACTGCGATTCTTAGGACTTTATTTTGAAAAGATTATATTTGTTTTCCTTTTCGTGGAAGCCAATCCCCAGACCTTACAGGCGTTCATCAGCAGTGGTCTGAGAATTGTTTTAAAAATAAGAACAGTTGTTCCTTTCTTTAATTTGTATTTTCTATTTAGGATAGGATATAGCATTGCTAATCTTGCGTAGGTTTGAGTTAGTTTGATGAAACAAGGTTTAAGACTTAATTTTAAAAATATTAAGTAGTTTTTCTACTATTTTGGTACCTTTATTGACCGCTACCTGGACTATCTTCCTACAATCTACTTCATATGGTCAACTGTCTTCTTCCAATAAAATAATAAAGTTTTTTTTAATACAAAATGTAATTTAAGAGAAAGGACTACAATCCTTAATGATTCACATTCATGCTTATAACTAAAATAAAATAAGGTACGTAGAGGGACTTAATTAAAAAAATTTTTTTTTGATAGATTTATTTATTGATAGATATTACAATCTGCTACACAGTTGTGGGCAATAGGTAATATTGATGAATGATCTCATACATACTAAAATAAAAAAATAAAATAAATAAGTAAAAAAAAATAAATAAATAAATAAAAATTTAAAAAATGAAAAAAAAAATGAAATAAAATAAATAAAAAAACTCTTAAAATATATACAAACAAAAGAATAGACAAGATGAACATGATCAGACTATCTGTATGAAAAATAAATAAATAAAATAACATAATGATAAAATAATATATACAATATTTACAGAATCGACCTGAGGATCCCTGAGCCCATTCTATCCCCCACGTGTGAGGGGTAGAGCAGAGCTCAAGAGATCCCAGGGCATCCCTCTCGCCGCATCACTGGTAATGAACCAGTGGAGTAATTAAAAATTAACAATTAAAAAAAAAAGGTTGCAATGGACTTCTGAATTCTCTGATTAAGTTCCCTCCAGTTTGTGAGGGAAGTCCTTAATATACCGAAAGAATGTGAGGACGATGTGTTAAAAAGAAAATAAATTTCTCTGGAAAAAAAAAAATCTGAATAATTGATTGATTGCAGAAGATGGTCGGAGGGTGTGGTCAGCAGAATTGAATCATAAATAATAAAAAATTGATAATTGAATAATAAAAAATAATTGATTCATAATCATGGAATCAGATGGTAGCAAATTGATAACAGTGAAAGAAGAAATATAATATTATATAGGTAAGAAGATATGTATAATATAAGATATGCAAGTAGTGTCTAAAAAACTGAAAAACAAATATTGAATCTACATATTGAACAGTATGACAGATAATGAAATATAGTGCGTGAGTGACTTGTATCTGAATTACAGTGTGAGCATTAACTTATATATTTACATATAACTATAAATGAATATCTACACCTCAATAAAAATATGAATAACTAAACTGACAACTGAGGAAAGCGGCTTGCAAAATAATAACAACAATTAAATTTTGAATATTTAAAAATGATTGGATGTAATCTCAACCTTAAAGCTACAGATTTGAGGGTTTTTTTTTTTATTAATTGCCATTTACATATAATTATATGAAAGTTCCTATTAGATATATGATTGAAATTATATTACGCACAGAATGTACTGTTTCCAAGCCAAACATAACATTTTTATTGTTTAGCGTTTTCAACTTCTTAAAAAACCAAATTGGTTTTGAAAAAAGCAATTGATTTGAAAATTTTTAAATATTATTTAAACTTTTCTCTTTTTTTTACTATAAGTTATATATTAATAATTATTCTCCTAAATTATAAAAAAAAAATGATCTTATCCTCAACTTTTAACATTCTTAACACAAGGAGTTTTCGTAATAAAAACTTCAAAAAACCTTCATCATTACATAATTTTAATTAATAATATAAATTTTATTGCTTTTAGAATTTTAATTTCTGATTGTAAGTACTATTCTACTATTGCTTGCTGATTTATAATTACTATGATTTTATTTTAAACGAAAATACATGATCTTAAAATACTTTTATTTTAATTTGTATCTCTATTTAAAAAAAAAAAATTTCTTATAGAACAAAATGAAATCCTTTTAAATTATATTAAATTTTTATCTTGGTATTTCATTATATATAAGTTTTTTTACTTATAATTTCAGACACATTGTCTAATTATTTTTTTAGTTTTGTGAACTAACACAATTAATTTTTTTCTTCAAATCCTACCTGTCATAATTCAAGCTGAGTCGATATATTCAGGCTGATTGCCTTATAACATGATTTGCCTTTGATAAATTTAAAGATAAATAAAAAATACTTATTAGGTATATTGCTAATGTACATCTAGGCCGTTGTAGAAAGTTATGAAAAAATTTGTTGTATAGCAGCTGTAAAAAGTTTTGATTAATTGCTTATATCTATTAAAACTTTTTAAACTTGTCCCTAGAAAAGCCCCTCCCTCCTTTAATTGAAAAAAAATATGAATTAGGGACATCCATTAATTTCACTTTTTTTTTTAAGTCATACATGTACATTTTTAAGTTAAATTTTTAATCAATTATTTTCGAATTAACACCAACTAAAGTGAAAGCACTACTCTTATTAATTTATTAATTGTAAAATACATAGAACGTTTTAGGAATTAAAGAAAAAAATTATTGTAATAAAATTCACAGATACTATAGACATAAATTTACAGCCGAACAAATATTAGAACTTAAGTAAATTTTCTGAATCATAGAGATGATTCAAAATAAACTTGAAAACTATGAATTAAAATCCTTGAATTAATTAAAAAAATGATATTTATTAATTAACAAATGGATTTGTTATTTTAATATTTTCAGTTACCTGTATAAGATTATTTCATTTTATGTATCAATAATATGATATTATTTTAAAGAAAAAAATTTACATTTAACAATATTATTAAAAAATATATTAAATATAGAAATACTGTGATAGGTCATGTTGTGAGAAAGTTTCTGTATCTATTTTTTAAATTCTAAAGAATGTTTAATACACCCTGTTTAGGGAATTAAATTGAATATCTACTAACTTTGCTGCCATTTCTATTATATTTATAATCTTAGATACTTTCTTGAGACTGGTTAATGTTGTTTAAATAAATAATTTAATTTTTATCCATTACAGTCTCAACACATATTCTTTTCTTTACATGCCCGACGTTTCGGCCAATTCGGCCATCCTCAGGGCCAATCTTAATACAATTTTTGAACTAAATGATTTAAAAACTCTAACTCCATGCAGGCTATTCTGACCAGGTCAAATCAACAATTTCTAATTAGTCAATTTTCACATTAAAACAAAAATTAAAATTCATTTATCACAGGCACTTATTTGTTAAAACTTGTGAGAATTGATAAAGTTTTAACAAATAAGTATACAATTACATACTAAAAGCCATATGAACATACACCTGCCGAATTGTAAGATCTGCTTAAAATACACAGATTCAGAAAATACAAACTTTCCAATCACAATTTTTAAGACTGGCAACAAACTCAGCACTCAACGTTTCAAACGAGACCATTCACACCGACCGTAACGGACCACATTCATATGACTTACAAACGGTTTCACAACACACTACTTGGACATTTCAATAAATTCATTCAACAGATGGCAACACATGACATTCCTGACGTAACTTGGCGTAGACTGAAGAGGAGTTGGATGCGGGACCTCCTAGTGTAATATAATAGTTTATTTAACATGAGGTGGATGCACCACGTAGTGCTGTCTCCATCATGCCAGCTTAAGCCATGCCTGAATAGTAGAACTCATTGCTGTAATGTAGGTTTACAGGTGAAAATAAAAAAATGTAAAGATAAAAAATAAATAAAATAAAAAGTGGAATCAGTAAAGGATTTGAAAAAAAATTATCACCGTAATTTGTGGTTTAATAATTACTTTTTAGTTGGAATGAGATAGTTTTTTTTTTTCTTATTTCCTCCTTTATTAAATATATACATGTCAGAATTAATATATATATATATATTATATACATATTTAGTGCCCTTCCTTTGGCAAATGGCATTATAAGGGGTTGGATGATTGGTTAAAAATAGGCTAATATATCTAGAATTAGAATTTAGTTTCTGGGAAGAGGAAATATATAGCATCAACAAGTAATGTACATTCAGTAAAGTACATTAGCCAAGGGTATCTGGTTTTAATTAATTAAAACCTAGTGGTGAATTCATGCTAGGGCTTGGAACTAAGTGCAGCTTAAGTCGCTTTTAAAGTTCTTAACTTAGCTGCTACTTTAAAATCCTTTAACGAGGTTCCCTCAAGTCTGGGCTCTAGCTAAATCGCTTCCTCGCTTCTAAAATTTCTAAATCCAACCGAATTAATTTTACAAAACCTTGAAATGATGAAAATTACAATAATAAGAGATTTTATTCTTCTTTATTATGTTTCAATGATTATTTCGTTTGAATTTTAGTTTGTTATTAATATTTTCGTGGTTTTTGTTATAATTTTTTCGTTTCATTTTAATTTATATTTGTTTCAATATTTTTCAAAATGTTTCAATTTACTTTTAGGTCAACAAGAAATTTATTTTGTTAATTCTAAAATATGGTGATTATAATTTATTGATAGTTTTTCTTAATATTTTTTTAAATATATTTTTTATGTTTCTTAATTTCTCCTTAAAAGAATTTTTATAGACTGTATTATTGCCTAATTATATTTTAAATAGTGATATAATACCATCTTGGTATCTTTAAAACTTACACCAAGTGGGTTATTTTTTATTTTCCCTATTTACTGTAAATTTACAGTTTAGCCAGGATTTCTGCCTTTACTGTAAGTTCTTTCTCCGTATCTAATATTTCTTACTTTCCTCATTTCCCATTTTCTATATCTCTTCTCCTTTGTTCCTTTTTTAAAATATTGTTTTTCCATACGCTTTATTCTTAATTTAACAAATTTTAGTACTCATCTATATAACTAAAAAGTTTTCTATTTTTACTCATCTATATAACTTTCTTGCCCGTTGTATCATTTATGTATTACTCATGTATACACACATTGTTATCCATGTATAAGTTACTTGTATTACTTGTACCCATTGTATCATATATTTCATTTTTCTTTCATTCTGTTCATAATGTTGTTGTTTTTCAATTTTGTAGACAATTCTTACATATCTTATCTTATACATATCTTCTTACCTATATAATTATATTTCATCTTTCTTATCAATCCACTACTATCAACTTTCATGGTTACTAATGAACTTTTTTTTTTTTTACAATTCATGTTATGTGTTATTTCTATATTTGTTGGTTTGTTATTTCTTTTAATTTAAATATTTCTCTGAATGGTGGTTGTTATCTCTTCTTTTTTTTTAGCCCTGATGAAGACCTGAAGTTCAGGTCAAAACGTCGGCATGGATAAATAATTTTTTTGTTTGTGTTTATTTGCTAACCGCACCCCCCTTCCCCTGACGATCTTCTCCACATGTATTTTTTTGTCGGGAAAAAATTAATATTAGTTATTTCCACTTCAATAATCCTAAATATGTTTTTTTATAGCCACAAGAGAATAAGGAGGATTGTCCAAAATTTTCCCCCTTTGGTCTTGATTTTGTTTTTCCAAAAATCACAAAAAATAACAGTAACTTGAGTCCACCAATAGACTTAAAACATGATGAGAACGTAAATAAGACGGAAGTGAAAGTGGTGTGATAGGAACACCATACAAGATTTTTTTGTCTTTTCCTTTGTGCACTAAAATTTTTTTATTTTTAAATTCTCTTTCCTATCTCGCACATTACATTGGCGATATCGATACATAGCTGTTGTGAATTAATCGCGAAAGAGAAATAAAAAACAATGAAATAAACCTTGCTAAAAATGGTAAACGAATATTAATTCCCCCCCCCCCTCCTTCATTTCTTTGTTATTTTATTACAAAAATTAATCCTACAAATCTCTAATATTATATTTTTTCATCATAAAAAAAACCATCAAGTCACCATTATTTAATTCATCTAATAAATTAAGAAGCTCTTTTTATGATTGATAGATGACGTAAAACCTCAACGCTTTAACGTCATTCTAAGAATTTCCTCTCTGATGGATTACCTTAATCCAACTTCGTTTTTTCCCCTTAGGATGTAAAAATAAAACCTATCTTACTCCCGGGGATTCTTTTAAAAACCACTCTCCGGACTTCAATTTAATCACACTTTGATCTGTTTGAAATCATATGATCATGGTTGATATCCTAATACAACTTAGTTGACTAGATATTACTTATATATTACTTAATAGAGTAATATTCTAAAGACAATTATATTCAAGTGTTGTATAATATGGTTAAAAGAAAAATTGTTTTTAATAATAATTTTGTGTTAAATAAACATGTCCTACCGCTTTGTTATACGAGTCCTGGGAGCTAAGAGAAAAAAAAAGTAATTTTATTGGAAAATGTACATCGACATGGTTTTTCCACCTATATCTTCGTCTTGGAGAATTGACGAACACTAAAAGTTTACTTTTTTGTCAAATGGATTTTAAAATGTATTTAAATTATTTTGTCAACTAACCTTATAGATATTATTACATCAAATATTGTTTTAGATTTTGATTCAGTTCGCTAAAAAACCTTAACCTTATAAATTTCAATAATAAAGGAGACATTTTTTGCAGTCTGACCAATTGTGGAGCTCAGACACCTTCAGGGTAAAGAAATTATATGTGTCAAACTTTTGGTTATCAACAAAGATATAATATTTACGAGTTAAAATCAATCATTACTTTATTTATTATGTGAAATGTAACAAATATTTAAAAAATATATATATATTGAACATTTATAAGGTATCTTTATTTGATTTGTAAAATCATGAATTGCTTCTTGCAAGCTTCTTTCTATGGATTTCAGAGATAAACTAGTCGATCTATCTTGAAGCAATCATATCTCTTAGTTCATACTTAATTCATTTTATTTATCTCAGGAATTTGGGGCCCTCACTGTACTGAGGAGGTTTTCAAAAATTTAACTTACGAAATTAGGGGTCGCTTTAAAATGACTAGGTAGGGGGTAATAAATATTATTGCTTGTATACTTCATTCAAGATTCATGCAAAAACATTAATTATGTATTCCCCTATCTAATTTTTCCAAAGATATGTAATTTCAAAGCACACATTTAAAATTAAGAAATCTGTTTTTAACAGAAATTAAAGATACATACGGTGTCAACTTCGAAAAAATGTTTACTACACATAGAAGCCGTAGGAAGTTAATAAGTGGTAGGGAGTATTGAAAAGGTAATAAAATGTTTCTTGGAAAACAATACTCAGTCAAGCGTTTCAAGAGATTTTTGAAAAGCTTCAGACCAAAATGTAATTATTGTTATTTACAACTGTATAACATATAAACAACAAGTAAATTTGCTGAAGGTGAGATAGTGACATGATACAAACATGTGGAGAATTTACCCATTGATAGAACTCCAATAACATTTCTAGAGGAGAAGATCCCGAGGCTATCTTCTTTTCAGACGCCTAGGAGGATTATTAGAGAATGAATGAGAAGCCAGGCTAGAAACAAATGGATCTAGGTGGTTGGGAATTTTATCATGGGACATTGAGGTCCTGATGGATGACTTGATTTGTGACAAAGTAAGGAGCATCAGGGATTTTATGAAGGATTTTGGACTGTAAGGATTGGATTCGGGAGGAATTTGATGGTTTAGTGGAGTCCCAAAGCTCATTTCCGTATGTCCATATAGGCCTTATAATAGTTATGTAGATCAGTCTTTTGTAATGGATTGGCAATTTAGATCGTTTGTCTAGTAAATGTAATAGTCGAAATCGACGAGCAGTTTCTTGTCTTTTCAGTCTTGTATGAGGATTCCATGTCAGTCGTTTGTCGACAAGCAATACTAAAGCACTTTAAGTGTTGATAATATAGTTTCATTGAATGTATGTATACTGGTGGTGGGAACTTGTCCGGCAAGCGTTTTTGCCAACCGCTGGTGACTACTTTGATATTGCCGCCGCGTACTAACCAAGGTGGTGTTAAGAATAATTTGGGACCACTAAGAAATAAATATTAACTGCCCTGGGTGGGAATTGAACCCAAAAAGTTCCGAATCGAGCGCTCTGGGACCCCCGCCCCAACGCGCACTGCCGTCGCGTCCCTTATATACGTACTACATATAAAAAATTAAATCTTTTCTTTTAAGTGGTGGTTTGGGTTATGAAATGGTCCGTCCCGATCGGCGAGAGTTCACTGTATTATCGTAGGTTTGTTTTATTTTTTTTTTTTCGTGCGAAAATGTAAAAATAAAAAAAATAAATCTACTCAGATAGGAACCCTAGGTGATGATGAAAGCGTTATGAAAAGCGTCACAAAGAAAGGCATTTGTTAATAAAGGTGTACTGTAACCGCACGGAATAATGAAAAAAGAAAAAGAAAAATGTTTGAAAGAAAACAAGCCGAGATGGTATGAGGACCTAGTGTGAATAGTTATCGGGGAAGGAGGCTATGTAATCCCTCCTCTTTGGTAATAGCACCACAAAATGATTTTCGCTCTCCTCCCACATTCTCTACCGATATCCAATTTCGTAGCCAATACCAAATTCCTTGGCCATATTTTCTTATGGTTCTTCTAGCGGAAATGTTTACGTTTACATTCTTCATACCATTTTTTACAGGTGTTTTTCGTAGATACACAATATCTCCCTTACTTTATCTGCTTTATTTCGATAAGGCGGCCAATTAGGGTTTTCATTTATCCATGTCTAGATCATTTATTAAGATAAAGAAAAATATAAGGTGTTTAGAAATCTCTATCCTGAATTCTTTAAAAAAAAAAAAACACTCTCGTTTGAAATACATTTTCTTTCCTTTTTCTGACAAAGTTGATTATGGGTGGATAAGAAAATTATGTTTTGGAAAAACATTTTTTTTTTTGTTCATATTGCTTTTCGTCTCTAATTTATATACAGGGAGTCGAAGTTTGTTTACAGCAATATGAATTTTATTTATTGAATAGGGGTTTTATTTGGATCAAAATTAACATGCGCTTATTCATCTCTATTTGGGTAGTATCCTTGGTCCTATCCTTTATACAGTTTTCATAGCTGACATCCCAACCCATCCTAACACTATCTTCACCACGTATGCCGATGATACATGTCTATTGTCAGTGAACAACGATCCTTACATTGTATCCCAATCTCTCCAATCCCACATCACCCTTGAAGAATGGTGCCATAAGTGGATTAAAATTAATTCCAATAAATCCCACAAAATCATATTTACCCCTCGCTGTAAACCAATGACCTCTTGCCCTACAGTATCCTTCCTGTCGAACAGATCAGTTACTTAGGACTACATCTCGACAAACGACTGACACGGAATCCTCATACAAAACTGAAAAGACAGAAAACTGCTCGTCGATTTCGACTATTACTACATTTACTCGACAAACGGTCTAAATTGTCAATCCATTAAAAACAACTGATCTACATGACTATTATAACGCCTATCTGGACATACGGAGTTGAGCTTTGGGGCTCCACTAAACCATCAAATTCCTTCCGAATCCAATCCTTGCAGTCCAAAATCCTTCGTAAAATCCTTAATACTCCTTACTTTGTCACAAATCAAGTCATCCATCATGACCTCAATGTCCCATGATAAAATTCCCAACCACCTAGATCCATTTGTTTCTAGCCTGGCTTCTCCTTCATTATCTAATAATCCTCCTAGGCGTCTGAAAAGAAGATAGCCTCGGGATCTTCTCCTCTAGAAATGTTATTGGAGTTCTATCAATGGGTAGATTCTCCACATGTTTGTATCATGTCACTATCTCACCTACAGCAAATTTACTTGTTGTATATATGTTATACAGTTGTAAATAACAATAAATACATTTTAGTCTGAAGCTTTTCAAAAATCTCTTGAAACGCTTGATTGAATTTTATGGAGTTTGAGTTTTGGCCTTCAATGACTGTCTTACTAATCGGACACTCTACCCTATAAAGTTCCTACGCAATTGTCTAAATTATCTTTCAGCTTTTTGCGCGAAAACGGCTCTAAACTTTGATGAAACTTGACACCAAAAGCCTTCTTAACATAGTTCCTAAACTTTACGATCTTTTTTTTTTTTTTTTTTTTT
>NW_027115406.1:129473-143722 GCF_000696795.3 Halyomorpha halys | reverse complement strand
CCAAAGCTCAACTCCGTATGTCCAGATAGGCCTTATAATAGTCATGTAGATCAGTCTTTTGTAATGGATTGGCAATTTAGACCGTTTGTCTAGTAATTGTTGCAATAGTCGGAATCTACGAGCAGTTTCTTGTCTTTTTAGTCTTGTATGAGGATTCCATGTCAGTCGTTTGTCGAGATGTAGTCCTCTTTACGATCTTAAGATACATTCCCTTGGTAGAGAAAAAAATGAACTTATAAAGAAATGAGAAGTGTATTTGCGCAGAACTAAAAAAATATACTAGTATATAATAGAATATTTTTATTTTGTTTTGTATGGAATTTAATTACTATGAAAATCGGACAATTATGAGCCAAAGATACAGCGTATTGAATTTGAGGAATTAAAACTTTTTTCGTTAATAGTACTCAATATATTTTTGTTAAAAGGTACATTCAGTATTGAAGTAAATAATGATCATGGTTAGAAATCCACTTCTAGTATTGTTTTAAAGTAGCCTTTTTTAAATAGAAGAATCACTCACTGCATTTGGTGGATGCTGTAGGGATCGGGACTTTAAGTATGTTCATTTCTTATATACCTAAATTTCCGAAGACAAACGCTTGCTTTCTCTCTATGCCCTCTGGAATTTCTTCGTTGTGTAGTTAATAAACCCAGTGGTTTATTATTTTATTAGTACAGTGACTAATTGTTTATCTCATTTAAAATTTTTTTTTTAAATATGAATAACTATAATAATTTTTTTTTTTTATAAATCTCCTAAAATCATTTAATATTTTTTGGTAATTGTTTAAAAAAAACAGGAAAAAGTGTGCCTCACTTCAAGTTCTGACAAACGTCCTTGTGATAAATTATTCGTTTGTATTTTCAAGTGATTATGTAAGACAAGATTGTTTTCGCTTTAAATTATGTTTGTTCTCCTCGTTGTAATTTCCTATTGTTTTCAAATGTGACTAATTTCGCAAATCGCTTTAGCAACAGATTCTTTTTCGTGAAGTTTATTGTGAAAGTATCTTAGAAATAATTTTCTATTTAAGTCATCTAGAATACATTCTCAAATTATTTTAACTTGATACCTGAATTGTAAGGATAGAGTTTTCTTGATTTGTGATGTCCAGAAATATCTTTGTTATTGACAAATTATGCGTTTTCCTGATTAGATCTAATCACGGTACATTAAATTAAGGAGCTTTAAACTTTTATATCGTTCTGCAAATTATTGTGTTGGCTCCGAAGATGCCCTACAATGTTATGAATATCCCACAATCCTAAGTTTGGTGCGTGTGCACAGATATTTCGTAAATGTAGACTTCACTACACAGAATATTTAGTCTGTGGCGAGAATACTAGTGACGAACACGTTTCCAGAAAATTAATAATTAGGAAAAGAATATTTAGGGAAACTATATAATGTACATACAACTTAGGAAAATTACCAAATAATTACGATTGTATTGGTTGGACCTATCTAGGTGGATTGCATATCGCAAGAGCGAACAGTAGGCGGTTACATGTCCGTTAGCATAATATTGGTGTTCTATTGATACGTAACCGCAGATGGGTAGCGGTCGGCATTTATCTATAAAAATACTACAACAGTGGATTGAATCAGAGCAATGTTGTACACGTAGGAATTATTAGTGGTGACGACACTCTGACAATAACAAGAACCACCTAGAGAAACGAAAAAAATTCTCATATTTAAAAAATAATATTATTTTTTTATTTATGTAGACTTACAAGCGTTAGAAAATAAATCATTTCATTGTTTTTAAATTTAAAAATTTATTTATTTACATACACAACTGTATTAACACAAAAATACATCTAGTAAATTTGATGTTAGATTATAATGGTATGATATAGACTTGTAGAGAAATTACCTATTAGTCGCAATGTAATAACATTTTTACATTGAAGGTCTCGAGGTCAGCTTCTTTTCAGGTGCTTCGGAGGATTTTCAGGAAAGGAAGAGGAAGCAAGGTTAGAAACTAGTGGGTTTGGGTGGATTGAGAGTTTATGATGGAAGGATTGATATCTGGTTCGGGTTAGATCGTTATATATGTGAAATATTAAGGTCTTTACGAATGATGGAATTTTGGATTGGAAGATTGGATACGAGCGGAAGACCTACTAATAGGTCTTATTATAGTGATGTAGATCAGTCTTTTGTAATGGATTGTAAGTTTAGACCGTTTGTGTTTGTCTAGTACGTGTTGTAATAGTCGGAATCGACGTGAAAATAGTATTTTTAATCGTGTGTAAGGATTCCGAGTTTGACGTTTGTCCAGTTGTAAAATCTTTATAAAAATAGACGATAAATTAATAAAAACAAATTAAAGAAATTGAAGCTTTGAGCGTTACCACTATTATTTTATTCTTGTGTTGTTTTTATATTCCCTTCTTCCTAACGGAAACCTCTTTAAAACGGACACCATAATTTTCTGCTTAGGTGTCCGCTATAAAGTTTCACCATACATTGAATATGAAGTAAAATAAATTATACTGTTTCGGTACTTTACATTAAGGAAGTGTAATATGACAGAGTACTTAATGTATCCCCCTGATGACTTTCCTTGAGAAATAATACCCTCACCCCCACAACAAGAATCCGATTTATGAATTATTTACCAGGAAGCCCGCGATGTAGTTAGTATTGTGTACCATAGCCAGAGCATCATCAATGAACGGTTTGTTTGGTAGAGGCTGTGTGGTCTCCCTTCCTTCATTTGTCTTCTTTTCTTTTTTCTTTTTTTTTTGTAGAGCCGTTGGCTGTGGCGCCCCGGGTCAGAGAACATCAGCCCAGGCCTCACAAGGTCGCTCACTAACCGTATTAGGTCCTTGCTTCCCCCCTTCGGAGTTTATTCTTAGCTTTTGCTTGTCCTCCTTTGCTTCTGGCTCCATCTCTCCTTGCACAATGTCTCAGCTATATTTAATAATCGTATATAGGCAGTAAATATGTAATTAGTAAATTTGAATTTTAAACTGTATTACAGAACTTCCAATACAAGTGCAGTTTGATCAATAATACGTGGCAATTATTACCTATTTGTGTGGCTCCAATGTCAGTTCTATATTAGATGCTTCTGAAGCCATCTTTTTTTGCAGATGCCTGGAAAGATTATTGATATAGAGTTAATAATGAAAAGTTATGGCTCACTATTTGGGGCCAAATCAGCAATATATAGGAAAGAAGATTGTTGTTAATTATTTTATTTGTAACACACCTAGCAGGAACACAATAATTTTACAAAATATTTTGTATTGTCATGGTTGAATACTAAAAAAATTCGTTAGGTAGTGCTTCAAAACTCAAAACGGTGTGTATGTACAAACATATTTGATTAATAAATAAATCTATACCGCCATAACCGATGAAGAACCATGGGGACAATACTTTTAAGGAAGTACTGTAACTAGAGCAATGGATGTGCAAGGAAGTGGTTTGGTCAGAATCATCCTCGCCACCAAATGTTTCCTCAATTAAGAGTAGAAAAAAATGATAATGAAAAATAAGAGAGGCCCAGTCTTGGTGACGAGATGTTGCCCCATATATGTTATGTTATGTCTATATTATATAATTAAATTAGTGCAATAAACAGTATTACAATGAATTTTTGGAATAACTCTGGTTTTTCTTCTCTTATGTTATAGGAGTTGAATTCGGGTTATTTGTTTATCTTTTAATGATATGATAAAGAATAAATTCTAGGACAAGGAAAAAAGTAATTTGTACTGATAACGGATCTAGTTTCGTTTTGTAAAATGCTATAATTTTTTAAGGTCTGATCATAAGATATAAATACTCTCTCCAATGTACTATTCTATAATGCCTTAACTTTACACGTAAATGAATAACAATGTTTATTTATTTATTTCATTATAGACATTGGAATTCTTCTATGTTCTAAGCTGTAAATTATAATTTGTATTCTAAAACATTTTCCCTCCTCTTGTATCTAGAATAGGTTTTGGGTTTTGTACTGTTTATGCTAATAATTAGGGGTCTATTGGAATAAGAAGTCATCTCCATTTGACGAAATGTAGTAAATTAAATTTAAAAAAAAAAAAAAAGTATTCTAAAGTTTAAAATATTATACTATATAATTCATGTTATTTATTTATAAATATCTGCTATAACTTTGGCAAATACCTTAGTAATAGTGATCAATGATCACATTGCTCCAAAAATTTTAAACATAAACAAATAAAATATCTATATGTATATAAGCATAAGATAAATCAAATAATCTTAGTAAAGTCTAAAATGCAGGCCATATATTTTTGCGCTAGGTTTTTGAATTTACTATTACCAAAAAAGTTACAGTAAAATCTATGATCCTACGTCCGTAGCCTCCCCTTACAATAGCGGAGCGATTTTGTTTTTGACTGAGTATTGGGTTAACTAAAAATCTGCAAAAAATGCAAATTCCTGCATGTTTCAGAAGACCTCACAATTTCGTATGTCTGGGTCCGTGTGTAGCTGAGGGAGTAAAGCGACTGCTTCTTGACAGCAGTGGTACTGGTTCCAATCCGGCCTGAAACCCAGGCGAAAATGAAAACTTGATCTCCGGAATAGTATGGTTACCTCTGGATACTTCCCCCAGGTATTCCAGAAATGACCAGGAAGGGGGTCATTAAAAAAAAAAAAAATATGTCAAAATGAGAGCTACAAAACTAAAAATCTGGAAAGTTCTGCCCTAAAACTCAAGTTTAATTTTACTTGAAGTTCATGTTATCCTAAATGATATTTTAAAACTATTAGTGGTCGTAGTATTTATAGCCATAATAAATATTACACGTTCATTGTATTTCCTCTAATATTTCCCTGATATTACTCAAACTCTATCTGAATTTATAGCCCGTTTAACTCAAAGCTGATAGGTTGTAATTAAATTCAATTTGATATAAAATACCCTCCCTTCAATGTCAAGAGCCCGCCCATAAACTGACAGCTGAAGGCTTTATCAATTTTCCTATTGAATTGAAAATAGATGGAAATGAAAGCAATTAGATTACAGTGAATCCTTCAATAGATAACCGAGGATTATAAACAATAGCCTTGTAAATTGAGTTTATCTTTCTTTTATTTTAATGCATGATTAATATTTCTGATTATATATGAATTTTTTATATATGAAGGAAATAAATCCAAATTTTTTCAGGCAGATGTGTTTTTTTTTTTTTTTTGTGCATTGCGTATTGTATTCCAAGTTTACTATATCAGTCTTCCATTTGCTTATACAACGTAAAACTATCACAAAATGATTTAAAGTAATAAATCGTAAATAGACAATATACTAGGACCATAAGACAATTTTTTTTTTATATATTTTAAATTTCTCTCCAGACACGATTGTATCATTTCACTAAAAAACGGTTTAAAATAAATTATACAATATTTATAAACAGTGTACTGCTATCCAGAAGAAAGAGGGCATTTTAAAGCAATCTGTTTTGGTTATTTATTTTAGCTTGGGTATGGGGTTACCTTCAACGTTATGAGGTTTTTATGAATGAGTTTATTTGTATCGTGATAAGGATAGTAGGGTAGTAGTTTAAAGATAGTTATCCTGCTATGCGATGATAATACGCTACGAAAAGTTTAAAGGATTCTCATAAGAATCATATCATTAAATGAAATGCTTCGTCTGCAGCAGCAAGAAACGTTTCTAATAAGTACTTACTCCAAATCCTTTTTCCTCATTACTCTATATCGATTGGTTCAATACTGACTAATAAAACTGTCCATTTTAAATTATTCTTTTAGAAAAATATCTTTTGTAGATAGGAACTACGGGTCGGACATTATGGTCTCCAACAACCTCGTGGTTGGTCCATTTACACTTGGCTACAAGTTCTTTATCTTCCGTGAGATTCAAGTCAGGATTCCTTAAAACGTGAATTATTCTCTGGCTTAGTTCTCATATGAATTTTAATGTTATGGCCATTCTTGCTTGTGGTTATGCGAGAGTAAATTTTTCTCCATGGCTTAGTTGTGGATAGTGCGGCTTCTCCAATTTCCGCAATGCTGTCATTCTTTAATATTAAATAGCCTCATAGGTGAGGAGGTCGCCATCTTTGTCTACTACCACTGTAAATATAAATACTCTTAAGACTTCATCAAGCGTTCTATAAAGGACAGGAGTTTTGATAAATTGAATATATGTCTTTTGGGTACCGTAGAAAAAAAATGGTGGAGAAAATGATTTGTAAATTAATATTGTAAAATTAGTTGCACCACTTCCAGATGATTATTAGCAGCAGAATATTTTTTTTTAATATCTTATATTAATCATATATAATCAGAGGTCGTTGTAGGCATTGGAGTTAAGGTGTCACTTTAGCAACCTCAGAAATACATTGGCACCGATTTGATTCCGGTCTGGGTGATTTTTATTTCGTTGCGGTCCCACTCGAATGAATACTCTACCTTCCCATTATGGTTAAAATAGGGTATTAAACCAAAAAAAATTTGTTTATTTGTATCTGTTCAAAGGCGTAAAACCTTGTGGTCATAAACCTATGGATTATTATAATAAAGCTACACACACCCACACAATCACTCATGAACACATGCACACCATTCCAACATAAATAAATAATAAAATATTAAAATCGAAGATAAGCTATAATTTGGAAAGTTGGCTATGAGCTTTTAAAAATTTAAATAGCAATGTAACCTTAGCTTTCTCATTTGTGAGAACTTCAGAGATACATTTGGGGTCAGTTCTATTCTGTTTATTGTTAGTAAATAGTAAAAGCATTCTTTAAAAATATGTTTAAATGTGAGAATGTACTGATAATATTGGCATGGCTGTTTTGAGATCAGGTGAGAATATCTGAGGACAATATAGCTTATTCTCAAGCGGGTTAGAGCAACGTTCCCTCTGCGGCCGCTGAGGTAGGCTGTCGACACTGGTTTTACTTCTCTTTTGATTTTTTTTAATTTACTCGGAGAGGTTTCATCCCACATGGTCTGCCATCTTTGTCTACGAGCTCGTTGTCAACAATGCCAATGTGGCTTGGGAGCCATATGAACTTTATGGACTTAACTTGATCTGATAGTTTTTAGAAGAGAGATTGGATTCTTATGATGAGTGGATGTTCCAGGTACATGTTTCTTAAACTTTTCAGAGAGCTCAATGAATGTGAAATTATTACAATTGTCTGGAAGGCTTATGCTATCGCGTGGAGTTCGGCGGTATATATTGAGCATAATTTATGTTATTTAAATTTGTATGTTGAATCTTTTTTATCTATTTAACGAAAGACGAAAAAGTTGAAAACAAATCCTGAAAAAGTTAATCAAATTCTTCACGGTAGGTATGGATATATAAATATATCTGATTTTTCGGACATTCATTGATAGTGTATTCCAATTTTACTTTGTCAGTCATTTATTTTCTTATACAACGAGAAACTACTCCAAAATTATTTTTAGTAGTGAATCGTAAATAACTTTATACAAGGTCCCTTAAACAATTTCGTTACTATTTTTTTTTTTTATATATTGTTAAATTTCTTTTCCAGAGAGACACAGTTGTATAATTTTACTAAAAATCTGTTTAAAATAAATTATACAATATTTATAAACAGTGTAAAGTTGGCATCCTGAAAAAAAGAGGTCATTCTAGGACAACATGTTTGGTTGTTTATTTTGGCCTGGGTATGGGGTTACATTCAACGTCACTTAATTTTTAAAAGAAATCTTCAATCTGTTGAAACCTTACTCTTGTTTGTGTTAGCCATTGCTGAAACACCTGAGTTTACTTCTAGCTAAAAAAAGATAAATAAATAAATTTTTCCTCAGATCTTAAAATGTCTTTTTTTAGTTATTATAGTTTGTTTTGTTTTTCTATAAAAATGTATAGTGTAGAGTCGGGTTGTTATTTATATTTTTTTTTTATAGATTAATCATTTTTAATTTAACTCTTTGAAGAAAATATCAAGATATAAAGATGGAAGTAAAACTTTAAAATAGAGTTAAAAAGGAAAATAGCTCTATTTTGTGTTTGAATTTAGTTGTTTAGAATTAGTTAGCTCTTATTCATTACCAGTGACGCGGTGACAGGGATGCGCTGGGATCTCAAGCGGCTCTGCTCTACCTCTCATACGTGGGGGATTGAGTGGGCTCAGGGATCCTCAGGTCGATAGTGTAAATATTAGGGGTATTCATGATCATTAGTTTATTATGTTAAATGGAAAAAGTTTTGTTAAATGGAGAAATATTTTCTTATTTTACTATGTTAAAACGATATAACATATAACATGGTTGTATGTATGTAAAAATATTACAATTATCTATTACAGTGTGTTCTACATTGTTGTGATCCAACTATCTCTTGGTTTGTGCCAGAACTGAAGGTTTTGAAATGGACTTTAGAGAGTTTGTTTTAGTTTTTCCAAGACGTAACCGTTCTTTCTAGCAGGTAGTCCGCCTGTTATTTCTGTTTTGTATTTTGTCGGTTAATATTTCGTGTCATTAATTTTGTGCTATTCATTTATTAGGTTAGAATAACATGGATTTAAATTTTGTGAATGCGATTTTTTGTTGGTATACCGAATCTTATATTTTTCTATAGCAATCATGTCTATTAAATTTCGTTTAAAGTTATTTTTTCCCGACGTATGATTTTTAGTGCTTCAAATTTTAATTTATTTTCTATTTGTCTAAAATGTGTAGTGATAGCTGTTTGGTCAGGTTTGTTAAGGTTGTTTATTATAGAGGTACAACTATAATAAACGTTATAGCGTTTATCCATCCACCCATTAAATACAAGATCGTATCCTTTTGACTTGAATATCCTTTCCCATTGAACTGCTTCCTTTGAAAAATCTTTTACCGTTCGAGCAACCTCATTTTGTAATTCCTTACTCATATCCATTCCTTTAGCTTTCTTCTTTACATCATTTAAACATTAATCATTTATCATTTTTTATCCCATGTTCTTGTTTTATTTATATATTTATTGTTGTTTTATTTAACTTTACATAATATAGTTAGACTAATACTGCTTGAATTGCCTATATTTTTATTCTTTGAGCCCAGGTATCTCATATTAAAGATAGATTTTTCATTTTATTACAGTACATTATGTATTACACGTCTTTATAAAGGGTCTTGGAATTGTCTTTAATGTTTAAAATTAAGGGTTTCAAAAGATTTTCTATCATCATAAGGGCGGTTATTATAATTACTTTCATTAGATTTTACGTAATTTTCTTTTAAGATCGATAATTTGTGTAAAGCTAGATCGAGTATTTTCTCTTGAGCTCTCCCTTGCGCGCCTAGGCGTAAAATCTTTTGGTCATAGATTTCAACGCCTAATGGTCGCGCAATTATAAAAAGCTACACAAACAGACATTCACTCACGCACACATGTATGATTCCGACGTAAAAATAAATAAAAAGAAAAAAAATCTATGAAGAGCTTTAACTTAAAAAAGGTGAGATGCGCTTTTAAAAATTTAAACACCAAAAGACTTCAGCTTCCTCATCTACTGAAGCTTCAGATAAATTTGGGGTCAGTCCTATTCTGTTTGGGGGTGTTCTAAACAGTGAGGGTATTCTTCAAAAATATGTTTATTCGTTAGAATGGACTGCTAATATTGGCACTTTGGAGGAGAGAGTTTTATGATCAGGAGGGAACAAGTGAGGACAGTATGGCTTATTCTCAAGTGAGTTAGAGCAACTTCCTGTGGTCGTTAACTATGTCGTTATACATAGTTTAACTACTAATTTACTTAATAGGAGCTTTCATCCTACATGGCCTATCTTTTCGATATTTTTATTTTAAGATGCTTACTGTGTTCTGTTGGGATGAGAAGGGCGGTGCCTCGGTCAGGAAGCCTGTATTTTATTCCTATAATGAAAGCTATGTATAATTAAGTCAAAATTCATGAGCCTGGCAAGTATGGGTAGTGGTAATAAAAATGGTGGCTGTTTCAAAACGTAGAAAGAAATTTATTTTTCATTTATTTTTTTTATTTCTCCAGATATAGCTTTTTAAAAAGCAACATTTCATAAAAAAATGTATTGAAAAAACATTAGTTAGTGAATTTATTTAGAGAGATCTATATGTCGGGAACCATAAAGGCGGATCCACATGTTGGCCGCTCGCCACGAATCAGAGCGGACCATCCACATGTCAGTGTTATTCAGAGAGGCAAGTATGGCGGACGATAAGTGGTTTCAGCCCATTGTACTGGGATTATATTATTTTTATTACAAAAAAAAGGAAATTAAATGTAAATAAATAATATTAAATATAAAACTTATTATAAACAATTCCAACAAAAACATTTAACCTCCTAAAAGCTCAAGTTGCAACTAGACAAAGACAATGGTGGAGATGCTACACAAGCACACTCACGAATCCCCTTTGATCTGTGTCCAAAAACCGACTCTCGACGGATCGGCAACGAGCTTAGGCCAACTCGTACAAGCCACCCATCCACATCCTCGTGCATGCCCGAATTCGCCTTGGCTTGGCCAACATGTACAGGCCCCTTAAGACGTACAAATGTCTGCCAGCACTCACATTATAGCCGGTTAAATGTATTATAAAGTAGCTAATGACGTTTTTTTTCGTAAGTAGTATTTTTTAAGATATTTAACAAAGTAAATCCATAAAATGTTTGATTTTTAAAAATATATATCTTAGGAACCACGAGACTTACTATAAAGTAGTTTATGTCACGTATCTTCGTAGGGGTAGTAGTTTTTATGATATTCTCTTTTGAATAAAGATTTTGCACTTGAAATTTTGTCCAACCAACTCTAAATCAAATTATTTTAGCAAATATCATTAAAACTACTTCTCTTGTAAAGATAACGTCACGAACTATTTTATAGTAAATTAAACTAGCTTTAATTTTAGAGCTAATAGACATTTGTACATTTTTTTTCCTCTTGGGCTCTTGTACTATCAGGACTCATGTGAAATTTATGGACTTGCCTTGATGTGATAGTTTTAAGAAGAATGATTGGGTTCTTATTGTTGAACCGTTTATACTCATTTTATTGAGCTTTTATGTTCTATACTTTATCTAATGTTTTTCTCTTCAGTATAGGGATTTTATCCCAATGTTAACTATTTCTTCGTATTCCTTTCTTTTTATTTTTTTAATAATAATTGTTCTAGAAAAAAAATAGCTGCAAAAATTATTTAAATAAATATGAGAAAATCCCACTGGTTTTTGAAATAGGAGAGAAACGAAGACAAACGCCCGACAGCGGATGAATAATTGAGAAGAGATATTGACGGTGCAGGGGATTCTCATGTTCGGGTAATTCCAGCTCTCGCAAATCATAGCCCTGCTACGAGATTTATATAGCAGCTCTCATTTCCAGCTTCAATATCATCCCCCCATTGCATCCCCTATAAATATCAACTCTTTGTCAATTATACATTAATTGCTAAAGGATACTCTGTTTGACAAACGCTATCATTAATCTAGAAGTCATCGTCCTCAATGAGATGACATTTTGATATTACACGTTGTAGGTCCAAAAAAGTTCCTTTTTTTTTTTTTTTTTTTTTATTGATTTCACTATCGTAATTCCAATTATTCTCTTGTGTTCTTGGAATAAGTAGCGTAAATAAATAAGCCGAGATTACATTAAAAATTGTGAAATATAAAGCTTGTTTATTATCAACAACACGCAATGCAACGTAAGCAAATACTTCTATTTTTTCTCGTCTAAAACGTTTTTTTTTTTTTTTAATAATTTATTTATTGATATTTACAACTGTACACATCAAGTAAATTTGCTGTAAGTGATATTATGACATGAAGTGAACATGTGGTGAATCTACCCATTGATAGAACTCCAAAAACATTTCTAAAGGAGAAGATCTCGAGGTCATCTTCTTTTCAGACGCCTAGGAGGATTATTAGGTAGTGAAGGAGAAGCCAGGTAAGAAACGAGTTAGTTTGGGTGGTTGCGAAGTTTATTATGGAATGATTGGTATCTGGTTCCGGCCAAATCGGCAACATAGGGGACATTGAGGTCCTGATGGATGATTTGATTTGTGACAAAGTAAGGAGCATTGAGGATTTTACTTAGGATTTTGGACTTTAAGGATTCGATTAGAGAGGAATTAGAAGGATTAGTGGAGCTACATAGCTCAACTCCGTATGTCCAAATAGGCCTTATAATAGTCATGTAGATCAGTCTTTTGTAATGGATTGGAAGTTTGGACCGTTTGTCTAGTAAATGTGTAAAGATATTAAAAATTAAATATGTACCACTACAACCCATCAAGGGTCAAGGGCACAGTATTTTGTTAGGTACTGTCACTAGACCAACGGTTGTGCAAGGTGATTTGATCAAAATGTTCACCCAATTAAGGGATACCCTGTTTGTGAGAATGGGTTGACCTCAGAGAGCTCCTGAACTCACAGGGCTGACTCAACGGCTACAGGTAACAGATAATTATTAACTGCCTCAGCCGGATTCGGACCCAGAGTTAGTTGTCAATTGTTTCACCAATGAGCTATCCACACCCACAATGTAAAAATATATTAAATTAAAATGAAATTGCTAGTATTGGTAGTAAAGTTGAAAAGAAATAAAAAAAATTAAAAACTTATTGCAACAAATTATAATCTGCAAAGCGCACAAATTTTTTTATATGTGTTGTAGAGTATGTTGATAAAAATGCGAAGAGTATTATAACTCAAATTAATTATTAAATTCGATTTCTTATCATTAGCTTTTTTTTATAAGGGAATAGTTAATTAATCTTAAAATGAAGGTGAAGTTCAAGGCCTGATGAAGCTGATAATGGATGGAAAACTTTAGTAATTAATTAGTGAACCCTTAGGTGTTAATTTTCACACTCCCCCAGAAGAGTAAGCGGGGAATCACCAGCAGTTAGCCGAGTCTAGGATAATCTATCTCTTCTAAGCAACTTTAAAGTTCAGCAGTAATTCAGACAGGTTTAGAAATTTTATTTAGGTAATTAAAAAAATCAGTCGATTCCTTGGTCTGAAGGACCTTCCTCAAACTCTATCAAATGCCATATGAAATATCAAACCATCATTCTAGAGCTATCACATAACTTGTTGGGTACCCTACAAAATAGCCTGTATTTTTTTTTTTTTTTTAGAATTACTTTATTTATCTATGCTGCCTAAATACATTAGGTTGCTATCTCACACAGCATACTTATCAATCCGTAATCGGACATGTATAAATTACACATACATGGTATAATCAGAAAAAAAAAGAAATACAATAATAGGATATAATAAACAATTTTTTTCACCCCTACAGTTTCCTTTTACAATCCATTTCGGTCTGTACAAGTTTATTATATAAAAAAGTTTATTATATATTTATCCTGTATTACTTTTTTTCTCTAAAGTTTCTGCAGAGATACAAACCTCACTTACCAATCTTAATGGTATAGTTATATACCAGGATTGTCCAACTTATAAAGCCTCAAAGGCTAAAATAAAAAATATATACTTTAAATTTTAAACCTGGAAGTCTCATTAAAATTACGTTTACGTAAGGTATTATATTTACGTTAGGTAAAGTTATTAAAAAACCAAAAGTAGTAATATTTCTGTATTTACCAAGTATTTGTTATCCATAAAAAAAGAAAATACAAAGACAAAATATTTTTATCACTTATCAATTGGTACAAACACTGCAATGACAATCAAAATATATATTTAACGTGAACATATCGGTACTCCAGCTTAGTCCACCACCGAACGAACAGCTCTAGTTCTGTTGTAGGTAACCTCATGAGATGAACTAAAAGGGCTGGGAAAAAAAAGGCAGTTATTTCACCTCAATTTTGTATTACTTTATCGAAAACTATGTATAATTACTAGTCAAAATTGATGAGTCTGCCAATTACAGGTAGAGGGATTAAAAAATAGCGGCTGTTTAAAAACGTTAAAAAAACCATTGATTTTTCATTCTGAGCTCTATATCTTAAAAACTAACAACAATACTAGAAAATCTAAGAGAACATTATTTAAAGAAGAGTAAATTTTCTGAAATATTAGCCCTAAAAGTGCTATTTACGTCCAATAGTTCTCGAGATATAGCTTTTTAAAAAGCAAATTTTCTTTAAAATCTACCAATCTGCCAATTACAGGTAGAGGGATTAAAAAATGGCGGCTGTTTAAAAACGTTAAAAAACCATTGATTTTTCATTCTGAGCTCTATATCTTAAAAACTACCAACAATACTAGAAAATCTAAGAGAACATTATTTAAAGAAG
>NW_027115406.1:88730-129128 GCF_000696795.3 Halyomorpha halys | reverse complement strand
GCCAATTACGGGTAGAGGGATTAAAAAATGGCAGCTGTTTAGAAACGTTAAAAAACCATTGATTTTTCATTCTGAGCTCTATATCTTAAAAACTATCTACAGCACCAGAAAACCTAAGAGGACATCATTTAAAGTAGAGTAAATTTGCTAAAAAAATGAGCCCTAATAGAGCTATATACGTTCAATAGTTTCTAAGATAAAGCTTTTTAAAAACCATTTCATTAACAGTGTACTTAGAAAGCAGTAGTTAGAGACTGTATTTATAGAAATCTATATCTCAGGAGACATTAGATGTACAGATGTCTATTAGCATTCAAATTAAAGCTAGTTTAATTTACTATAATGTAATTCATGACGTTTATCTTGGTAGGAGTAGTATTTGTCTGGCCAATGGATCTTCTAATTTAAAATCCCATGATTATCAAGTGTTCTGAAATATTTATCACATTTACCTATTGTATTTATTATTTTATAATAATGGTTGTAAATTTCAAATTAAAAAAAAAAAAAGTGTTGGCGGGCTCAAAAAGGCATTTTCTAGAAGTTTGTCGACATAATTGTTGAAGTCATCATCATGGCGAAATATAAACATTAGTAAATGCATTTTTGAGTTTGCCAAAACAATAAGTCTATTACAAAAAAATTTACAGTTGGATCATTATTTTTCCGAAGCAGCGATATGAAGGTGCCTGTAATTATTATTATTTATTTTTTACTAGTTAGGTATATGGTAGAAACCTCTCATTTGTAATTTATGCAATACGTATATTCTAGAATTCGCTTTATAAAGTAATGGTCGTCGGGCGGATCCAATAAGACCTTTATGTCCTTTGGGTTATGCGATTAACACAGGCTTAAGAGAATTAAGGGACCAGTTGTCCCTTATCATACTACTAATCCTATGGTTGTATATTATGGGCAAATGGCCATCTACAAGTTGCCTTCCTCCAAATTACATAATTTAATTTTATCTTTTTTTGTGTTTTCAGGTAAAAAGGTGAACGGGGCTGGGCTCCGAACAAACAGCCTCGGATCCGCAACTCCACCTATCGAGAGAAAGAGCAAGTTCTCTGCTTTCGGGCGCCTTTTCAAACCTTGGAAGTGGAAACGGAAAAAGAAGTCAGAGAAGTTCGAAGCCACCTCAAGATGTAAGTACTTCAAGATCAGTTTTACATTTCTGTAGTTTGATGTTTCTGTGTGTATATATATGGGGAAAAAATGGGGAAAAAATTAATTTTTTAATTTAGTATAAGAAAAAATCCAAGGAGAGGAAAAAAATATTTCATTTTAATATTTTGTTATTATTATTATTATTATTATTATTATTGTTACGTCACTACACTGCCTGCAGGAACCTCGGCCTCCCCCACAACAGCCAACCAATCTCCGATCTCTTGCATTTTCTTCTGATTTCCCATATAGCGTCTTCATGGATATCCTTTGATCGGGCATCCTTTCTACGTGTCCTATTCATCTTATGTGTACTCTTTTAACTAAAACCACTGTTCCATCAGCTCCTCATTCCTTCTTCTCCAAATCCCATTCTTCGAGACACCTCCCCATATCCTTCTCAATACCTTTCTCTCAGGACTTGACCATTCGTTCCACTTTTCTTGTCAAGGGCCAGGTTACACTCCCATAGATTACTACTAGCCCTACGATAGTTTTCTAGATTACCATTTTTATTATTTTAGAGAGAGATCTAAACTTCAATAAATTTTTCAGTAAGAAATTAACAAATATTCCTTGCTGCTATCCTGCCTGACCTCTACTTTGTTGTCATCTGGAACCAGGCTTCTCAGGTACTTAAACTGGTTTACAGAGCTGAAACTTGTGTTCTCTGAAAGTCACTTCCTTATCCCTTCTTGAACTTTTCATGTACATGAACTATCTTCATTAACCTTGAGGTCTAATTTAAATACTGCTTCTTCGTATCCCTATAATGTTCTTCCTTGTAATGCTGTTCGGTTCTTGCGGCAATGACCACAAAATCTTCGTATGCTTATGTTGAGCCAGCAGATTGCAAATGGTTCCTCCTGGATTAGTTCTATTTAAACGAATTGCTACTTACAGTGCTAAATTAAAAAGAACATGAGTCAGTGGATCACCCTGTATCTAGCATTCTCCTCAAAAAATTCCTGTTAGTGTTCATTGGCGTCATTTTTACCATAGCTTTCAAAAGTCTAATTCTGTTCACACTAGCTCATGCTTGTTTAATTTTTTGATTACTTTAATGAAAATTAAAGTACTTTCAAGAGTTAAAATATGTGACAATGAAAACGATTATAAGGGGAATAAAAATAAGGCTGCTGTTCCTGGGGGCGTGTCTCTTAAATTCTTCAATATTTACTTTTTGTATTTTTATGTATACCTTAGGAAAAACTGAACCATACTCAAACAGAAAAATAACAAGAAATATTATATTCATTTGAAAGTACTCAAAAATTAATTTTTTGTAACTTCTGAAACAGCCGCCTTTTTATATTTCCATAGTTGGCAGAGTCATCAATTTTAACTTTTAACTGTATATAGTTTTCATCGATGTAATAAAAAAAATGAAGTGAAATAATTTTTTGGAAGATTATTGATTAACCGTGTGTATAGATGAATGGAATATGGTCCGGGTGCGGTAAAAAAAAACTCAAATAGTAAATAATTATACTATTTTATTGAGCCAACGTTTCGCCCCATGTTGCAGGGTTTTGTCAGTGCTAAAAAAGATACAAACACTATAGTTACAAAAAGGAAAAAAGAAAAAACATAAGTGGAAAATAATTTAAATGAAAAGGGTAATAGTAACATATAGATAAGAGAAGAAATATTAAAGAAAGTAATACTTTAAGTAAGTAGTAATACACTTTCTTTAATATTTCTTCTCTTATCTATATGTTACTATTACCCTTTTTATTTAAATTATTTTCCACTTATGTTTTTTCTTTTTTCCTTTTTGTAACTATAGTGTTTGTATCTTTTTTAGCCCTGACGAAGCCCTGCAACGTGGTGCGAAACGTTGGCTCAATAAAATATTATAATTATTTACTATTTGAGTTTTTTTTTTTACAGCACCCGGACCATATTCCATTCATCTGAAATAATTTTTTCTCTAACATTTTTCAACTTTTGAAATCTACCGTTGAAGCTCTAGAAAAATCGAACAAGCTGCTATATTAAAACCAGTATTTATAATATTTTTTAAAACGAAAATCTCCATTTTTGCTAAAATGTGACATAATACCTACATTCACTCATGCCATTAATTGTTAACATAAATAAGTTAAAGTTGTAACAAGCTTTAGTGATCTAGATTGCTCACCTGTGTTTATCTTTAATTAAATAGGAATCAGTCCGTGCCGTGCATGCTAAAATAACTGATATATTGATAATGAACACATTTAATTCCAGTATTTTAATCATCACGTTAAATAACAGTTTATTTATTTTATTGCCTATTTATAATTATTTTAATATTATTTTTGAATGTTTAAATTAATATTATCTGTCTTGTGCTATAAGAGGGAACGCCTGATTATTGTTAATAAAATTTTAATATATTATCTCATTTTTTGAAATTTCATTTCTGTCGGCCAGTCACAAGACTGCCACAAGGTTTTTAAACAATACAAACTGAATTATAGAAAAGTTATATTTCATTCGCTAACCACTGTTTTAATAGAGATAGATCTGACAAAAAAAAAAGTTTTTTGTCTTTTATTCTGAAATAAGAATGCTTGAATAAGAATTGAAAATGTTCCAATAGATCAAAAGCCCAAGAGGAGAAAAAATATAGTTATTTCACCACAATTTTTTATTACTGTAATGATGACAATACATAGACATAACGTACGTCTCATGGTCTCTGAAATATAGATTTCTCACAATAAATTAATTTTTTTTTTAATGTTGTTTTTTAAAAAACTGAACTCATACTTTAGCTAATTCAACTGTACTTTAAATGATAGGATAAATGGGTTTTCTATTGTTGTTATAAATTTTAGATATAGAGCTCCGAATTAGAAATTAATTTTTTTTTTTAGTGTTGTGGAACAGCCGACATTTTATATTCGTCCTTACTACACTTGGCAGATTCATCGATTTTGACCTGTTATTATACATAGTTTTCATTAAAGTAATCAAAAGTTAGGGTGAGATTACTGACTTTTTTTCTACCGGGCTCTTGTACTACAACTTTAGTCCCATTGTATATACAATTCTATGTAAAATAAATGAAACTAAATATTTGTTTTTTCGTATTTTACGTACTGCCATACTGTTCATCAGATTATGGCCTTTTTGCTAAATGTTTAAGATTTTCTCTAGAAAATTATAGGCTGTTCCAATTTTTTTATTAAAAAAAAAAGTTAACAAGTTAACAAAATTAAGCATTCATGGCGCGTAGCTCAAAATCTATACATTTTTCCAGGGTTATTATATGCTAATCGATTTGTCTCTTAAGTATTACTGATTCTGTGAAATGATTTTTTATTCACTAAAAATTAACAAAACAAAATAAAAAATTCAGTAAAGTAAGTCAACTAATTTTGTTTTAGGAAAAAGCATTTAATTTTAATTTTAGCGTTGTATGAAACCCTCGAATACCATTTTTCTATTAAATTAAAAATTAGTAATTTTCCCTGAGAGGGATTTTCTTTCTCTATATTTGTCCCTTTACAGTCTTACAAAGCTGGTAGGAGTATCTCAAATCAACCACAGTCAACGGTTTAATTTATAAGGCAATTATAAAATCATTTCATAATTCAACTTAAGTATGTTTAATTTCTTAGTTAGATTTATTAAAAGTGTTATAATCATTTTTTTTAATACAAAACTATGGTTCATTGACGTTAAAAAATTACATTGATTTATGAACTTTATTTCAAAAAGAGGTTTTGTTATCTTAAAACAGAATTCATTATTATTCACTTCATATGTTCTTATCAATTATTGTTTACTTTATTTTCATTTTATTATTTGTTAGTTGAATTATTAGATGAAATCAAATAAATTTTATCCAATTTAAGTCTCAAACAGATTGTTTTGTATTTCTTTATAAATCCAATGTTTCTGCCACTTCGGCCATCCTCAAAGACAATCTTAAAAAAAATTTTACATCAATTTAAAAAAAAAAATGTTTTCATGCTATTCTGTCCAGATCAATCATTTCAGTTAAAAATTACCTTATTTTGTCAATTCTACACATGAACATTAAATTTTTTTATTACAGTTAATTTACACTATAATACTTATATCACAAATATGTAGAAATAAAAAGAATAATTAGCTTTTTCACTAGAGATTGATTCATATTGGGCTGTTCTAGCTTATTAATCGTAGTAGCCTTCACGACGCCCTAATAGTCAAAATCTTAACTAATTAAAACGTTCAAAAATTACGTTGACCGTCGAAAATTGATTTCAAAAAGGGATTTCTTTTGTCTTCAAACTAAATTAAATTTTTTGATTGTATAATGAGTGTTTTTTAGAAAGAATACTATTTACTCTAAATTAAATGAAGTAATTATGAAAAACTAAATTAACTAGTTTTATTACCAATTACAAGGCCTAATTTGAGGGTGAAACGTAATGAAGTGGTAATGAACCCTATAAAACGGTTGGTCATTCCTGCATTCATACAGTCAACGATTTTCACACGTGAATCATTCGCATCCTTCGTTTCATTCCTAGAGCGATAAACTCTGTTTTCACATAAGAAAACCAAGGAAAACCAGTTTTTGTCAAGGATACAAAATAATAATTAAGTGAATCATCCTTTATTTCAGTTGGTTTTAAAGAAAATTTTAATGTATATCCAAAAGGAGAAACATCTCAAAACTTTCCAGTGATCTTAATCAATATTTTTATTATAAAATAATCTAAAGAGGAATTTATATGAGACAAGAACGAATTCATTAGAAGATTAATCACTCGTCACAACTTGATTTCAGTATTTATAAGCTTAGTACTTCTTTATTTTTTGTGATTCATAAATTTATCCCAGAAGCAGAAATTGACAAAGTTGAGAAAGTAATTACAATCGAATTCTCATCAAGATTGTTAATTAATTATTATTTTAATCAAACATTTTTAATAGAACGTAAACGAAAAAACAGCTTTAAAAAACACATTGATTTTGGGTTAGATGTAGTTTTTTTAACTAGCCAGTTAAAAAAATTATTTAGTTGATATTTCCCTGTTATTTTTAAATGTAACTGTCTCGAAAAATATCAATTTTAATTATTGGTTGTTTCTGTATCAACACAGATTAAAAATAAGATTACATTAACGTATTATAGATTTTTTTTTTTATTATATATCTAGTATATAAAACTGAATATTTCTTGTTCGTACTTTAGGCACTGCCATAGTGTTCATCCGACTGTTGTGGGATTTTTTAGTAATTTTTTTAAGAGAAGGTTATTATAGGCTGGCCCGAATTTTTCGCTATTTTTCGGGCGTAGCTTAAAGAGTATACATTTTTTCATGGTTATTATACGCTAATCGTTTTGTCTTTTTCTGAAGAATAAGGAACAAGTATTAATGATTGTATTTAACGATAGTTTATGCACTAAAATTTAAAAAAAAAAAATAAGGATTATAGTAAAGTAGTTCAACCAATTTTGTTAAAGCAAATCATATGGGTGTTTAGCATTGTCTGAAACCGTCGAAGAAATAAAAAATTTGAACATATTTACTTTTATTTATTTAGAGGAATTTGTTTTATTTCGGTGACCATGATTCTTAAAATCGTTTTTAACTCGCATTTTATCCAATTCCTACACTAATACAACCGTTTGGAAAGCTTAATGTTTCCTCTCATAACTTACATTGACAACTTTTAGGTTTAATGCCCTTATGAGGGCGAAATATTAGATTGGAAAAAAGAAAAACTTTCCAAACGTTTTATTTTATATCTCCTGTTCTAGATCCGGTTTTTGCCCTTTGGAGCATTAGTGCGAAAATTCGTATTTAAGGGTTTCTAGAATATAAATTTTGTAAGAAAATAGTTGAGCCTATGAAGTAGATTGGAGGAAGATAGTCCGCGTGGCGGTCAATAAAGCTATCAAAATAGTAAAAAATAATACTTTTTCAATTAATTTTTTAATTGTTTCAATACAGTACTAATGTTGAAGTGGGAGGGTTATTGTGTAAAAACTATTCATATTTTAGGTTTACAACAAATAGTTTTCTTTTACTATTCTGATATCTTTATTAACCGCCACACATAAATATATATTTTGTTTCAATCCTATAAACTCTTTGATAGGTAAATCAGTCTTCATTGTTTGAATGCAGTACTAATATTAAAGCACAATGAGGGTTGTTAAATAAAATTGTTCATATGTTATGTAGTTTATATATGATAATAACATAGATAATCAAAATGTCTAAAATAATTAGAAAAAATCATCTAAAATAATTAGAAAAAAATCATCTAGTATTAATGATTATATAGCGATGTTAGCTGTTAACATTTATATTGCTATAGTAACCGTCTTATCACTTCATCTAGTTATTAATTTATATAAAAGTTTCAATAGTGTTCAATTGATGTATATACATCCTCAAATATAGCAATAGCGAAGCTTTGTCAAATCTGCTAGTTGTATACAAAGAATATACGCATATTAAAAAAAGAATCCCATATCACAGCCCTCGAAGATTGGTATCGTAATTGGAGGATTAAGATAAATTCCAACAAATCCCATCAAATCACTTTTATCCTTCGTCGTAAACCTACTGACTGCCCTACAGTTTCATTTAATGATGTTACTCTTACGCCTGTCGAACAGATCCGCTACCTTGGACTACATTTGGACAAACGATTAACCTGAAATCCTCACACCAGACTGAAAAGACAGAAACTGCACGTCGATTTTGTCTATTACAGCACTTACTAGACAAACGGTCTAAACTTCCAACACAATACAAAAGACTCATCTACCTGACTGTAATCAGGCCAATCTGGACATATGGAGTTGAGCTTTGGGGCTCCACTAAACCTTCGAATTGCTCTCGCATTGAATCCTTACAATACAAAATCCTTCGTAAAATCCTCAATGCTCCTTACTTTGTCACAAATAAAATCATACATAAAGACCTTAATGTTCCCTATGTAACCGATCTAGCCCGAACCAGATATCACTCCTTCCATTATAAACTCCCTAACCACTCAAACCCCCTAGTTTCTAACCTTGCATCCTCTTCCATTCCTGACAATCCTCCGAGGGGCCTGAAAAGAAGATGGCCACGAGACCAGCTAATGTAAAATGTCATTAGAGTGCTACCAATGGATAGTTTCTCTACACGCCTGTAACACTCCAATTTAACTTGGATCAGATTTACTAAATGTATTATTGTACATTATAATACATTTAGTAAATCTGATATATGCATTATAATGTACAGTTGTATGTAGCAATAAATAAATATTTAAAAAAAACAACAAAAAGAAATTAAATAAATGGCGCAATTCAAAGCTATGGTGAAACGATGGATGTGCCATATAGTAAGGTGGTTTATTATAGGGGCCTGTCAGGTGCGTCTGATTAGTGGAGAGGTGACATTGCCCTTTCTCAGTTGTGAAAGCTTTTTTGCCACGAAAAGTCACGGCTCTTAAATCAATTTTATTTATTTACTTTTTTATTCTATCCTCCCTCGTACCAATTTTGTCGTAATTCTTCCAAATACGATCCATTTTGAATAAAAATGAATACAATTTAATGTATGTTATAATAATTAAATGAGTGTGAAACTGTAATTGAACTCTTTAAATAAAATTATTCCTGCAAACTCTATTATTATTTATTTTTTCATATTCATCAATTCATTTTTCAAATTAGAGTACATTGTATCCTTTCTACATTCATTATACAATTACAAATTTTAATTATTTTATTCATTTAGAAAATTAAATGTAATATGTACCATTTTTACTAACGGTTCTTTTTTTTTTTTATTTATTTATTTAGTGAAGTATATCCAATAAGATCTATCCAGATAGCAGCTATCGGTCGGTGACAAAATCACATATAAAATTGATTGATATAAATGAAGTTTATTAGTTACAATTTTGACTATTAGGGCGTTGTAGAAGGCTACTACGATTAATAAGCTAGAACAGTCCAATATGAATTAATCACTAGCGATAAAGCTAATTATTCATTTTTTTTTCTACATTGTTGTAATAAAGTATCATAGTGTAAATTGACTATAATAAAAAGTTTTGATGTTTGTGTGAAGAATTGACAAAATAGGGTAGTTTTAAACTGAAATAATGGACCTCGGAAGAATAGCATGAATTTTTTTTTTAATCTGATGTAAAATTGAATTTAAATTTGAAATGTAATTGAAAGGGTAAGTATGAAAGAATGTACGGGCTATGAACCATTTTTAGATCTTTTAAATCTTTAGTGTGGACGAAGAGGATAGGTGGCTTTCTAGGTGGTGTGATGTGCACGTACCTCAAAATTCAATTAATAACTGAGATACCTAGTGTGGGAGGGGCTATGTACACTTCAAAACAAAAATATCCTACAAAATAAATAAATAAACCGTGTTTTCTTAAATTTTACTATTTGTTATATAACTCCTTCATCCACTTACCACTTCAATTAATATAACTTCTTCGTTAAACTTCTAAAATTTATTATTAAAATTAAAAGTAAAAAATTCCATTGTTTTCTACCCAACATTTTCTCAGTAGCTAAATTCATCGATTTTACCGTTTCCTTTAGTTTATATACTTATAATTTTATTATATACTTAAATTCAATCCTTGCTATAATCCTATTGTTGGATTTAAGTAATCCGAATTTGTCGGTTATTTTTTGAACTTGAAAGTTGGGGTCGGGGGTCTCATTTTCTGATGCCCCCTGGCCGCGGACACCGGGAGACCCCGAAGACTGCAATGCGCCCCAGCATATGCACCATGCAAGGTAGGACCTGGCCTGCCCCTACCATCACACCAGAGTCGAGGACTAGCTGGCCAGCCTCCGAGATAGAAAGAAGTTCTTTCGGACACCTGAAGCGAAGTACATGGTCTTCACCATTTCGCCTACTAGTCTACCTGGACGAGGGAAGCTCAAATCAGACGCAGAAGTGACCGCGACAGCGAAACTTCCAACATACTCACTGAGATAAGCCAATATTATAATCTATTAGACCACCTAAGTCTGTTCTTAAATCATATAATAACATCTCGACAAACGACTGATATGGAATCCTCATACAAGACTAAAAAGACAAGAAACTGCTCGTAGATTCCGACTATTGCAACATTTAGATAAACGGTCTAAATTGCCAATCCATTACAAAAGACTGATTTATTATAGAAAAGACATGACTATTATAAGGCCTATCTGGACATACGGAGTTGAGATTTGATTTGAGTTGAGATGGGGCTCCACTAAACCATCAAATTCCTCCAGAATCCAATCCTTACAGTCCAAAATCCTTCGTAAAATACTTAATTCTCCTTACTTTGTCACAAATCAGGTCATCCATCAGGACCTCAATGTTCCATATGTTGCCGATTTGGCCAGAACCAGATACCGTTCCTTCCATAATAAACTTCTCAACCACCCAAATCCACTTGTTTCTAACCTGGCTTCTCCTTCATTACCTAATAATCCTCCTAGGCGTCTGAAAAGAAGATGGCCACGAGATCTTCTCCTCTAGAAATGTTATTGGAGTTCTATCAGGGGTAGATTCTCCACATGTTTGTATCATGTCACTATGTCACCTATAGCAAATTTACTTATTGTATATATTGTATTTACTTGTTATGTTATATGTATATTACTAAAATAGCACACTAACCCCAGTTATTAATATTTGAATAAAGAAAATATATGCATGTTCATTGACAGAAAAGGTCTCACATTTTTAACCACCCCTTTGTTCTACAATAATTATATATAATTTAAAAATACAATCGGGGTACCTGAAGTACGGCACGGACAGGTCCCGATGTAAATACCTATCCTATCCTAATTACTGTAATCTTAGCTCAAAATGGAAAACCTTTTCAATACTCTTAATCGTGATGCCTTCCACGAAGTGGGGGTCCTTAGTTCTTTACGATAGAACATTCTTGCAGGTTTGCTCTGATTAAACGCAATGTTTTTTCCACCGTTGAAATTGGTAACGGGATTAATGTACTGCGTGTGACCAAACGAAACTAAGTTCAGAATCGTAAGTCCTGCTCCCTGCTGAAGACTCTGAACGTGGAATCTGGACTCCGAACAAATGGTCGACAGTTTGATTATTGGAGCCGGAATCGTAGTCACACGAAATCTGTACTGCGCATGCGTGAGCCAGCTAATACTTTCTTTCGTTTCACTGATTACAGAGGTCTTTCATTGCTACGCTTGCCGTTGTAGTTCGCTGTTCGCTTTCCATAAAAGTTGGCACAGGCCTTAGGCCCGTCAAGAGTTCTTCCCATCCGCCGCTTTCAAGAGAAAGGCGGCACCTAATACACATTTATCATGACTCCAATAAAAACTTCAAATTCCACGGAAAATTGGCAGTCTTTGTTGATTTATTTAAAGTTGTTTGACAGGAGATGCCTGGTCTCTAAACAGCAGACCGTTCATTATACACGCGTTAAGGTAGTATGCTAGAGCACAGTACAGGCCACACTGTTCCACTTTATTACTATAATGTTCTGAATCATAGCAGTCTTATCTATGTCTCCTTGAAGCGTTTTATGATTTATTTAATTTTAATATACCTTAGAGCTCCGATTATCCGAAGCATTTATTTCCCTTATATTCTAAGCAGGGAGGCATAAAGTAAAATTAAAATTCCATTTTATTGGACACTGTTGGACACTGTTGCCAAGTCGTTTGTAAAAAAACAGTTGTCAACTATGTTTGTTCGTTTTTATAGTTTAAAAAATCCCTTGAATCATGTTCATATTTTTGGTTTTCCGGAAAAATTTTCAAATTTGGATTTATCCCTTTTTTGAATTTTCACGTCTCGTTTATCAAGTATTTCTACTTTTTATTTAAAATATTTTTTTCTTAAAGTGTAAAAATTTGAGGTACGAGTACGGTCGTATATTTGTATTTATATCTCGAACGACTTGTTGTGATTGAGTGAAATTGATTTCTCCGATTCGCAAAAGGAACTCTTAGCTCTTGCAGACAGTTTCTTCTCCATGTTAGGATCCCGACCAGATGCCATCTTCCTTATACAAACGGCGAGTAGTTATTTGAAGTTGGTATTTCACTCTCTTTTTCACTATTCCAAACCTTATTAGTAATGTCATTTTTACTTATAGCGAACGAATGAACTTCAATACCAGTGAGCTTCTACTTTCGTTCGTTTTATGATTTATATCGGATGATCCACTATAGTTATGATTTATAGGACACAACTTATTATTACCTATGGTGTATTACCTATCCAGGTTTGAATCCGGCTTTAGCACATAATTATTTATTCTGTTTAAGTAGCAGTTAGTCAACTTCGAGGATTCGGGAGCTCGACTAAGGGTCGCCCAAGCTTGAGCCTCTATAAAGTACCATTGATTGGGGGAAAAGGAATTTTTTCAGTTCAATAATGTCGTTTTACTAATATCTATTAAATCCATTTTTGAGCCCGTCAATACTATAAAGTCAACTTCAAGAAAGTTTGCAATTGCGTCATCATCAGTAGCGATATGAGCTGAAACTTGAAAAATAAAAATGTATTTACAATTAATAAATATGTACCGTTGCAACCCATGAAGGGTCAGAGGTGCCTTACTTTGTAAAGAAGTGCTGTTACTAGACAAACGGTTGTGCAAGGAGGTGATTTGGCCAGAATCATGCTCGACCGACAGATTTTTACCTAATTAAAGGTACCCAATTTATGAGGATCATGATCCTTTCGGGATATTACCTGTAGCACTCTGGGCTGACTCATGGTTACAGTGGGGAAAATAATTATCTCCCACATCCAGATTCAAACCCTGGTCCTTGGTGTAAGTAGCACAGTTCCTACCACTGAGCTACCAACTCACATAATCATTAAATAGTCGATAAATAATAAAGGTTTTAAAAAGAATATAATTAAACACTCTTTTTTCACATTATACATCTATAACATTCCCGCCCTCCATGGTAGCCTTACTTATCTGACTTTTCAAACGGACAATTACAGCGAGTACGTTGGTCGATGAACGACATGTCACAATCTAAAAACAAACAGGAGGAGATCGTAACGCTAAAAAAAAAAGGCCATCCTTCCCCGCCGGACCCGCCCCGCTAAACCCCCGAAGAGCGAGGGCCCTATATCACTTTCGAAATATTAGCTTAAAACGGGAAGGAGAGACTTTGAGATAAACCCATATTTAAAAAGCCCCTGAAATCGAAAAAGGCATCAAATGTGTTATACATCTATCGACTTATATGTAAAATTACTTCACCAGTGTGTTGTTATAAAATATTTTTCATTGTAATAAAATAATAGTAAATGATATATTTGTATAAATTAAAGAATAGCTTATAAAACAGGAGCTCAATTTCCATGGAAATCATCGAAAGCAATTGATATTCGAGACTTTGAGATTTCATAGTGGCAGTGGCCTAGCACATAATGCGGTTCAGACCACAGTTGTATTTCATTTCAATTAAAACGAAATTATTTGGATTGGTCGAGAGCTCGTATCTACCGGAATAATCGAAATATAAATGGAACCACGTTTGCAAAGGCATCAAACACCAACAGGATACGCTGAACTAACAGCAACAAAATCAATACTAGAGTGTCAAGATTTTGTTGTCAAAGGAACTATTGCTCTGAGTAATAATTAAAACCATAAGAGTATAATACTCTTATAAAAATAATACATAAAAAGAAGATGAACCGGGTGCGGTAAAAAAAAACAAACTCAAATAGTAATTAAGCTGTTTAATGTAAACCGATCTTTCGCCCCACTTTGTAAGGCTTCGTCAAGGCTAAAACTATACGAACGGCTAAAATAATGTACCAAAGAAAGAGAATAGAACGCGTAAGATAAAAGTAAACTATTTTGTGGCTAAATATGATTTGAAATATGTGAAAATCTATATAAAAATGAACAAAGTTAATTTTAAAAAATAAAAATAAGATGATATTTATGATGATAAGTATAAATAAACGAGAATTACAAAAAGGCATTAGATAATTAATAAAAACAGAAATAATCACAAATTAAAAAGAGATATAAAAATGAGGTACACTCCTAAAACATGGAAAAATAAGAGAAATAAGTATAAAAGTCAAGAAAAAAAGAAATAACACAACTGTATTTTTATATTTTATCTAATTTTCTTAGCCTAATAAAGCCCTGCAAAATCGGCTGAAACGTTGGCTCACATTAAATAGTTTAATTACTATTTTTATTTATTTATTTATTGCTGTCTACAACTGTACATTATAATACATTGGCAGCACTCTAATGGCGTTTTACATTAGCAGGCGCCTCAGAGGATTGTCAGGAATGGAAGAGAATGCAAGATTAGAAACTAGTGGGTTTGGGTGGTTAGGGAGTTAGTAATAGAAGAAATATCTGGTTCGGATTAAAGATGTTACATATGGAACATTAAGGCCTTTATGTATTTTAGTTATTTATTTGTGACAAAGATTTTACGAAGGATTTTGGATTGCAATGATTGGTACGAGAGGAATTCGAAGGTTTAGTGGAGCCCCAAAGCTCAACCCCGTATGTCCAGATTGGCCTTATTACAGTCATGTAGATCAGTCTTTTGTAATGGATTGGAAGTTTAGACTGTTTGTCTAGTAAGTGCTGTAATAGTCGAAATCGACGTGCAGTTGAGTCTTGTGTGAGGATTCCAGGTTAGTCGTTTGGCAAGATGTCCAAGGTAGCGGATCTGTTCTACAGAGGTAAGATCAACATTATTAAAGGAGACTGTAGGGCAGTCGGTAGGTTTACGACAAAGGGTAAAGATGATTTGATGGGATTTATTTTACTCCTCCAATTACGACACCATTCTTGGAGGGCTGTGATATGGGATTGGAGAGTTTGGGATACAATCAACGGGTAACTACTATTTGAGTTTTTTATTTAACGCACCTGAGCCATCTTACTTTAATAGGGGTATTCATGATCTATGTTAAAGCGTGTTAAATGGAAAAACTCGTGTTAAATCGAAAAAAATTGCCTTCTTTTGCCGTGGTAAAACGAAATAACATTTAACATGGCTGAGAGTCTGTTACTTGGTCAGTTAAATCGAGAATGACATCACACAATAGACCAGTTGAGATCGCCGCCATATTAGTTGTTGTGACTTTCAATACACTTGTCAATTAGCTCATCTGCATTCTCTTCTTCACAAGTTTGAAGATCAATAAGACACTCATAAGCTAAACTTTCACACAAATTCCACTTTTCACTCACTCTAGGCATGTTTTAATTAATTACTTAAATCAACAATAACATGAGGTTCTGGAAGGAAGGTTATAAACATAAAGGCTTATACAACAAGTTGCTGAAAAAATCCGCTAGGGGCTCTTGTGCATTTAATGTTTAACATGACTTCAAATAGGGCTGCTCACAATCTTATAGTTATAACATTTAACATGGCAAAACATTTTACATTTAACACAACATCATGAATACCCCTAATGTAGCAAAGGTACGATTTTCGATCTTCCAAAAAATTATAATAATAACAATTTATCTAATTTTTTCTCTATTTAAAAAATTGATTTTCCGAACCTTTGATTTTGGTCGAGATTGATTAATGTTACACTTATTTAGTTTAATGTTATCATATATGTTTTAATAATTTTTATAAAGTGCATAAAATTGTTTTTCAATTCCTCTTTTATACTTGAGACGTTGGAGCAGTATATTCCGCGGTCCAGTAGGATAGGATTGCAGAGGACATCAATTTGGAAGGTTACCAAAGGGGGGGGGGTTACGTTGAAGGGACCACCAGCCGGTTATAAATTACGAGTTTAGAGCTCTCCTAGTTCGGCCATTAGTTTGTGAGGACTGCAATATCCTCCGCTGGCTATTGGAGGTCCGCTCCGCATTTCTCACTCCTACCTGTCTTGAATTTTCTTCTCCGATAAATTGTCAGTAATAAATTGTATAAAATTATTTTTGAACAAATCGTGTTAAATCATTTCACCCTCTGCCCAATTCAAACCAAATTCGAAGTTTAATTATAATCTATGATATGAACTGAAATTTCAAAAATAAAAATTATTTACAATCAATAAATAGTCTATATATAATGTAGGTTAAGAAAATAAGCTATAATTAAACAATCTTTTTTCCTCGCTGATATCTATCGACTTATATATAAAATTATTTTATCAGTTTAATGTAATAAAATTATAGTAAATGATTTGTATAAAGTAAGAGGTAGCTTATAAAGCATAATTTTCCTAGAAATCATCGAAAGCAAGTCGAATATTATCGAGTCTATGAGAAATAACTGGTCTTGTCCACAACGCTGTTCAGACCACAGTTACTTTTTATTTCAATTAAAACGAAATTAATTAGGTATTTCGAGTATTTTTATCTACTGGAATTATCCAAGTAATTGCTGTTAAAATTTCTTAAACCTAGCAATTTATTTTTACTGAAATTTTCCATAAACCTAATTTATAACCAAATTATTTGCAGACCTCCTAAAAAAATTAACTAATTAACCCTCAACCCATGAAAGGTCAGGAGTGCAGTACTTAATAAGTACTGGTACAAGACCAACGGTTGTGCAAGGAGGTGATAATGTCATAATCACGCTTACCGCCATATATTTACCAAATTAAGGATACACACTTGATGAGGCTGAGTGGATACCGAAGCGCTCCCGAAACCTGACGCGCGGCTACAGAGAAACATAAAGTTATTGTCTATACAACCGGATTCGAACCGGACAGCTTGGAGTTAGTAGCACATTGCCTTACCACTGACCTACACTCTCTCACCCTCCTAAAATAGTACCCCTTCAGATCTGATTTTTTTTTTCAATAATATTTTTAACAATAAGGTTATTTGTCTGCCGTTATTGTTTGTGTAACAAAAACTGTGAAACCAGTATACTTAATAATTTAAACATTTCTTACAGATTTAATTGACCAAAAAATCAATTATTTTTTAACATTTCTGTTGTTCCTTAAATTTCCTATAATAAAGAACTTTTTTTTCTTTTTCTTCACCGTTCTTCGGGCTCATTGGACAAAATGTTTGCATATGTGTTGATTTGTTTTTCCCTGTGGAATCACTAAATAAATACAAAGTACGGGTTGTGGTACAAAATGGTATCCACATAAAAAAAAAAAATGAATTGTTTATGACTTTTTTATGCAAAGCATTTCTTTCCTTTTAGTAGTTGTGTAATATTTTTTTTTTCATTGTTTTCCTCTTCCGATGATGTTATAAAATAAAATGTCTTTTCATACATGGGATGAGGCAAATGTTGGGATGAAGGTTACATTTACTGGATTCTAAATGGAAATAAATCAGTTTTATTTCTTCATTATAATTTAACAACTTTTTTTTAATATGAAACATTAATATTTTATATCTATCATAAATTTCTGGACGATCAGTTTTTATCCATATATGAAATGATAGTATTTATTATTAATATATTTAATTATTATTTTTTAATGGGGTAATTAATTTTCCAAATTTTGGGTTGTTTCAGCTCTTGAAAGGAAAATTTCCGTCCGGGCTCCGCGGGAGGAGCTGGTACAGAAGGGAATATTACTGCTGGACAGTCCCACTTCTCCTCTATCCGCGTCTCTTCCCGGTAAGTTAATTAATTAATAAATTTAATTGAAATATATATTAAAATAGAACCCCGCTTATCTGTCCGACGGGTCGAATAGTCGGCCGTCAAGCGGGAGAGCCGATTGATCTGGAGTGTACAACAGGAAGTCTCTATTATTAATTCAACTCATATATTAATTAAATTAAATTAAATTCAATACAAAACTATATATACAGGTTATATTTATATGAATAAAGGTGAATTTAAATTTATTAGGACAATTCAATTTTAATTAAAATAAAAGTTTGTTTCGATATATGACTTCATTAAAACGTAACAACAATTTTACAGTTTTTAATAGTGGTGAAGGTAATTTTATTGTCTTGTTTAATCGAAGTTGTGTTTTCTCAGCACTTTTTTTATTTTGATCGCCGGTTAAACGGGGCTAAATTGTATTCATAATAATATCTTATTGGATTTTACATGAAATTCCTGTATTACATGAAATCCCTATTAAATAATATTCCATTTATATTTGTATATAAATAAATAAATTATATATTTGTTTTTAAGGGTTCCAATTTTACTGGATACATTATTAGAATAGTTAGAATTGGTTCAGTTTTTAAAAGTGAATAAAAACAGATTACTTCAAAATTAGTTAGTTTTAACGATATAAGGGATAAGTAGATTTTATTAAAAGGAGTCTGCAACTAACTTGAATTGTTTGATGATCGGAAATTTTCTTGAAAAACATTAGTCATAGAAAATTTTTAGTTTTTTTTTTTTTTAAGTACTTGACAAGAACATAATTTCAAATATTCCTTTTACTAACTTAGATTTCAAATCAACTTTGTAGGTTTCTCTCAAACACTTAACTATTTCTGAAATAGTGAACTGCCGATGATGTTAAGGAAAAACAAAATAAAGTATTTTATTAGATTCGATCAGGGTTGGGCGTATTCGTGTTCAACAAAAATATTTCCGATAAATATGAACAGGAATGAATTCATATTGAGATATTTAAATACGAATGTGATGACGAACGCATTCACAGCTGTGAATACGAATGTATTCATTTGTATTCCAGTCACCGTATTTTAAAGTCGAAACTTAGTAGCAGAAAGATTTGAAGCTTGGAAGTTTTTAAAGTAACTGTTAACTTTAACTGCTTAACTAGCTGAATACCTTTCTGATTAGTCCTCCTTTTTTAAACTATTGTGACCTTTAATTCCTAAAACTTTTTTTTTTTGATAGATTTATTTATTGATAGATATTACAATCTACCACACAGTTGTGGGCAATAGGTAATATTGATGAATGATCTCATACATACTAAAATAAATAAGTAAAAAATAAAAATAAAATTTTTTTTTTAAAAATATGAAATAAAAAAACTCTCTTAAAATGATTCCTAAAACTAGCATTGGCTTTAAATTTAGCAGAATTACGGATTTTTCTATCCGGGAATTTGTTTTTGCAAGCTTTTAGTGATAACAATAGTTAAACTACGTTTACGTGTTGTTTTTTTATTAATGAACTACTATTATTATCTTAAACTTTTTCTCTCTATTTGTTTTTTCTTTTCTTATTTTTATTTTATTTTTGAGAATTCATTTATTTATATATCGACTATTATTAATTTATATTATAATTTTTTCCTGATCTTTATTCATCATGTACTATTTACATGCATAGTATTCAGGTGCTAACAACTCTCAGGACTCGGATTCGAATCCGGCTGTGTCAGTAATTATTTTTTCTGTTACTTGTTAGCTGTGAGTCAACCCTATGGGTTCAGGGGTCCTAGGGTCTACCTAAAGCCACATAAAGTAAGTACCCTTAATTGGAGAAAAATCTGGCTGTTGTTCGTGATCTTGAAAAATCATCGTGTATATCCGTTGTTCTAGAAACAGTACTTCCTTTAAAAAGAACTGAACCGTTGGCCATTCATGGGTTGTAGGTTTACATTATTATTATTATTATTATTATTGTAAAATAAATGTCATTATTGATAACATCGTAATACATTATTATATTAACATAAGTTTCACTTTATTACTCTAGCCAATAACAAGACTTTTTTTTGTATTAAAATTCAATATATTTACTTTTTGGAAAATTATTATTGCAGGATTAAATGTATATAAGTTAAATCATTATCGAACATGTTGATTTGTATTATCTATTTGATAGGGAAAAATTTATATTCAAAAAATAATTAAAAAAATTGTTTTGGTGTTAAATTTCAAATTTTTGTTTGTCAAAAGACCCTATACTCTACAGAAGTGGTTATATTAAATTTTGATTAAAAAAATTCCTGAGTTATTTTTTAAGTATTCTGTAGTCTTACTGGTTTCGTTTGACTCGAATTCCTCTCCCTTTTTCATCTAGAATAGAGTTCGAACACATTTTAATCAGGCATAAATAAAAAAAAATAAAAAGGCTTTGTCATCTTGAGCACTCTTTCAAAGGATTATTAACTTCATAAAAAGAGACCTTTCAAATAAATAAACCTTTCTCTTACTTTGCCGGTGATAAAGTATATTATATTAACAAAGAAGGACTTTTCTCCTTCAAAGTTAACAAATTCCTTGAAAAATTTTATTTGTCACCAGCGTTAACTTTTTAACTTAATTTACACCTTGAAAGCTACTGATTAAGGCACAATAGAAATTAATTCTTTTGAAGAATGTTTTCTTAATTTCGGATTATCACCAATTACTTATTTCTTTATTTTAATTTTAGATAAGGTTATGTATGTTTTTTAAATTTTTTTCTTATGTCTTACATTATATATAGGTAATTTTTAAGTTAAGCGAACTGAAAACGGTGTTCAGGGTCTTGTAAAAGTTTAAAAAGGTAAGCTTTGTATTATTAACAGCAATCAATACTTTTCCCCGCCTGAATAGGGTTTTTCACAAAATATGTACATATACGTATTTTGTTTTTTGTTTTTATAATACTTTAATATATCTATTGGATATTATAAATATTATATAGTCAGTTTATAAGCCAAATAAAAGCGGTGTTTTGGGGGTCTTACGAAAGTTTAAAAACAGAAACTTTTTATTATTAACATAAATTAATAATTTATATATAGTCTTTTCACTTTCACAATATTGTTATGATAGCAATGTGTAATAGTGTTAAATTAATTATAATTAAATTTTTTAATATTAATGAAAGAGTGACAAAATAGGGCAAATTTGACTGAAACTGGTGACCTGTCCAGAAGCCTGTAAAAAAAAAAAGTTTCAAAAATACTCTATGTGAGTGTAAAATGATATTTAAGATTTTTCATGAGGATGGCCGAAACGTTGGACTTAAAAGGAAATAAAGATTGTTTTCAGATTGAATTGAGTACGTTTGATTTTAGCCTTAATATTGTTAGCGTTTTTCACTATAAATTTTTTCCTTTTTGAATTTTGTAATACTGTCATATCTCTAGAATATTATTTTGAAATTTTTTTTAAATTGCAGAAAATACTTTTTAACTCCAATTTTACAGTTTTTGTTTAAATAGATAAAGGTCGTTAATAAATTTACTAAGGAAATTAGTTATATTTGACTATTTAAAATTCAGTTCTTTGGACTTAAGGGATTGAGCTTTAAGGCTCCGCTAAACCATCGAATTCCTCTCGTATCCAATCTTTACATTCTGAAATCCTTCGTAAAACCAGATATCAATCCTTCCATGATAAACTCCTTAACTACTCAGACCCACTTGTTTCTAACCCTACTTTAGTCACCTGACAATCCTCCTAGGTTCCTGAAAAAAAGATTGCATCGAGATCTACTCTAGAAATGTTATTAAAGTTCTATCAATGGGTACCCATTGTAACTCACTTCATATTTACTTTTATATATTTTTGATATAGTTGTAAAAATCGTTGTCTAAATCTGATAATGGTCAATTTTTTTTTATCTGTTTTTTCTCTAATAATTAATAAACATTGCATTTACCCATCGTTGTTCAAGTTCATACTGTTAGTAAATGCATTTCTAATCAATTAATGAAGTTAAAGTGAACTTATTTATTTTGAATCAAGTTAAATAGGGCTGTTAATTCCTCACCTCTATTTTATTATTATTACTATTTATCATATTATTTATATATTTCATATTACTTATTATAATTATACTATATTCATATAATGGATAAGAGTAAACGTAATGATATTCTTGTGTGAAATAGTCATAATAGCAAACGTCTGTTTACATACCTCCTTTCACTAAAAATCGACTAATATTATCTATCATTTATAATACATAATATCATTTAATTCCGAAATTGTTTAGAAATTTCCTTGGATTTTAATAATTTGAAATATTTGTAATATTAATAAAAATATCAGTTTGGACATTATAATTTCATATCTTGAAAAAAAAAACAATCTTTTTCTGTCTACACAAAACCTACTTTCATAACATTATTTTCATTTTAGTAATTTTTTTTCATATGCTATTACCTAATTAATTTATTACTTACTGTTTTACTTTCTTTTAAATAAGGTGTCGGTTTTTCGAAAGTGATTTCTTATTTAAGTAGGTATGTTTGAAGCAGAACTGCATGGAATCAGGGCATATCACTGCACTTAACTCAAAATCGTTATAGGTCACAGTTTCGATATTGCAATGGATTGCATATGATCTGACATTTAAAATATTTATTTTTTCTAATATTTTACTTATTCTGTAGAGTTTTATTCAAGAATTTATATAAAAGTTCTAAAGATCCTTAAATATAAAGTAATTGTTAAAATACCAATGGAAGATTGTCAAAACCTCAAATTTCTAAAATATGGACAAGAAAGCATAAGACTCAATTTTGTATTGTAAGTTCATAAAATAAAAAATGACAGCATGCAGGTAGGTTTCACGTATTTCTAATATAATGCAGAAATATAGAAATGGCTCAAAGTGAAAGATCTTTGATATTGATGCATGTACAGAATTCAGATACTTGCTGTTCTGAGACTAATATTGAAATTAGGATGGTTTTTCTTCAAAACATTAAGCACTTTAGTCTAATCTAATAAATCTTAACTAGTTTTTCTTTATTTATCGTGTTTATTTATATCGATGAGCTGTTTTTTTTAATTATATCTAGGAATGGGATATTTATGTTACACAAAAATTAAATTGTGGGCATAAATATTTGTTTATTTTTACTAAAATACATGATATAAACGTTAAAGTATTAATTATCAATCAAAATGATTAAGTAAAAAGTATTTCTAAAAACTTATTAAATCCACAATTATAAAAAATAAAATTGTATAAGAATACATTTTGTTTTTTATCAAATTCATTTTCAGACAATTTCATTTTATACCTATTAGTACAAGACCCAAAAGGAGAAAAAAGGCAGTTATCTCACCTCGATTTTTGATTACTTTAATGAAAGCTATGTATAATTAATAGCCAAAATTGATGAGTCTGCCAAGTATAACTAGGGAAAATAAAAAATGGCGGCTGTTTCAAATCGATAAAAAAAACTAATTTTCATTAAAGAAGTGTAAATTTGCTAAAATATGAGCCCTAATAGAGCTATTTAAGTTAAATAGTTTTTGAGATAAAGCTTTTTAAAAAGCAACATTTCATAAAACTGTTGTATGGGGCGTACTGAAAGATCAGTAGTTAGTGAGTTTATTTTTAAAAAATGTATATCTCAAAAACCATTTTACGTACAGATGTTTATTAGCACTTAAATTAAAGCTAGTTTAATGAGCTATAATGTAGTATATGATGTTTATCTTCGTAGGAGTAATAGTTTACATGAAATTCTCTAAAATATATTGATTTATAGTTGTTTGGACAAATTTTCATTTGCCAAATTTATATTCATATATGAATATCATAAAAACTACTACCCCTACGAAGATAAGTGTCATAAACTACATTATAGTAAGTTAAATTTCCTTTATTTTGAGTGTTGGCAGACATATGTGTGTCTTATGGATCTAGAGATATATTTTTTCGAAAATCCAACATTTTATACGAACATCTAGAAATTAACATTTGTGAGTTTATTTTGTCAAATATCATAAAACTTACTACTCCTACAAAGATATACATAATTACCTATTTTGTAGTAAATTTAACTTTTTCTCAAAATAAATTAACTAAGTACTAATCTTTCAGTAGATTTCATAAAGCTATATCTCGAGAACTATTGGACTTAAATTGCTCTTTTAGGGCTAATATTTCAGAAAATTACTCTTCTTTAAATAATGTTCTCTTAGATTTTCTATTGTTGTTGGTAGTTATTATATAAGATATGGAGCTCCAAATGAAAAACTAATTTTTTTTTTTAGGTTTTGAAACAGCCGCCATTTTTTATTCTCCCTACCTATACTTGGCAGACTCATCAATTTTGACTAGTAATTATACCTAGTTTTGTTTAAAGTAATAAAAATTTGGGGTGAGATAACTGCCTTTTTTACTGTTCGCCACTGGAATTTCTCGAAATATATTCTTTTCTATTTAGATTTTCTTACATTTGCTTTGTTATGATTCAATTTTAATTAATTTTGATTTGCTATACAGTAAAACACATAATCATAAAAAAAACAATTATCTTATCCTTATTGTTAAGATTACATGAATATCTCAAAATGCCTTCTTTTTTTTTTTTTTTTTTTTTTTTTTAAGATGTTAAACTGTTGTACTGGGACAGTGAAATATACAAAAAGATGCAACAATTATCAATTTGTTCATAATTAAAACGTAAAAAAATTTACTGAAATATAACAAATAATCATAATTAACAAGTTAAATTTTTCTATTTGTTAACACTTTTGTTAAAAAAGAAAAAAGAATCTCTAAAACATCCATTGTTAGCGCTCCAATGGCAATTGTAAAAGTTTCCGGGGGTTATATGTATGATTTTAGAAATCACGGACGTTATGATTAATTTTATTTTTAAGATTATTAGTATTATGATATTTAAATAGTTTCTATTTTTTTGGGAAGGGATTTCGGGGTTTAGCGAAACCCTCATAACTTCAACTCCAAAATCCAAATTACTTTCAACTATGAAATAAGATAAACTCGATGGGAAAGACAATACTAAGTAATTAATTTTTTTCTTTAATAAATCGGAAGTTTATAGCGTTTGATTTGTAAATTTTCTGTTATCTGTAGGCGTGAGAATTTTCATTTCTTTTCCACCATGCCTGGGGATTTCACTTTAGTCGCTTGTCTATGTATATTTCTGGTTTGGTTCTCCTTGGTTGGGAGATCTGTCAAACTGTAATAATCGGAATATTACTAAAAGAGCAATGTACGTGAGGATAGAATGTTAATTACGATGGTTTACGGAGGTGATTTGATTGGATGATAGCCAACCTTAAATTTCACATATCATTCTTCAAGATTTTTCAAATATACCAAAAGATTATTCATTAATTACGATATAATTTAATCTAATTATTTAGAGATATTTAGAAATACACGTTTCGATTAAAATAAGACTTAAACTTCCGTTGTTTCTTGGCAAGCATCCCATATATATTTTTATGTCGGTCCCTTATTTAACTTCCGTCTCAACATCTTATGAGATACACGAGGTCTATTCATGATGTATAATTTCCTATTTCAATACATGGCTTTTTCTACTTTAAAACAGATAATCAATTTCTCTTTTATTATCAACTTTATTTATATATTTTACAAATAACCCAAAATATTGGTCTAAAAGGATTAAATTATAACTAAGACTCAATTAAAGACCAAACGTTTTAATCTACGGAGATTTCAAATTAAAAAAAACGTCTATGTTAAAAAACTTCTGGTGTCTTTAATCTGTAATTAGTTCATATTAAAATCTGAAATGTTGTATAAATTTCTCCCAATTATTTCTGACTAACTGTTCGAAGTGTTAATGAAATAAAATGTTTAGGGTATATTTTGATAAACTCATTTATTTTTCAGTCCATTTATCTGAGATTTAATTAAACATTTTAAACATTAAACAAACTTTTTCTTTGATGGTTCCGAATATATTTTCCAAAATTAATTTTGATTTTTTTTTTTTCCAAAATTGTCCACACTTACAGATTTTTTAAAAAAAATATTGAAGACGAAGATCTATTTAATTTTTTTATAGGTTTATAAAAAATAAATATTAAAAAAAAACTCAAACCACCATGATTTGTTTTTATTTTGTTACCAAATCTATACAAGTATGTTTTAGTTGATTGGTGTATTTTTTCTTCTACAATGACCGTAATTCAAATTCGGTTTTTTATGTTTTTGATCAAATCTTACTGGAAACGAAACTTCAAAATTAGTGCATTTATCCACAGCTATGAAATAAGCTTTTGTTAAATTTTGAAACGGCTATTTATGTACATCATTTAGAATATTTATTATTTTTACTGTATTTATAGAAAAACTTAATTATCTAATAACACTTATATAAAAAGTATTCAGTTTCACAATTCTTAGCGGTTGTTCAGCTTGGAATGTAAGTAAAAAAAATGTATTACAACAAAGTTGAATTCTAAGTTCTAAGTTCATTGACGAACTTAGCTAGGTTATTTAGGTATAAGCCATATTTTAAAAAACTATCGAGAATAACGTTGGTATAAGCCATATTTTAAAAAACTATCGATAACAACGTTGGTATAAGCCATATTTAAAAAAAAACATCGAGAATAACGTTGGTATAAGCCATATTAAAAAAAAACTATCGAGAATAACGTTGGTATAAGCCATATTCTAAAACCATATTTTCCCTAAACCTGAGTCAAAACACATATAGTTTATAGACTTATTTTTTAAATATAAATACTAACGGGTATGTATTGCTGTGTAAGCCATGGTATATTCATATATATATCCCACAACCCACCTCAAAATACCCTTTATTTCTTGAAGGATATTAAAAAATATTTATGTCTATTATTGTATACATATTCTTATTTTCGTATTGTGTATTGGTTTTTTGTTTGAGATAATAAAATTATTATAAGGGTGACAAAAAAAAAAAAAAATAAATAATACAGTATTAAATGTGACATTGTTCAAGGATTTTTTCATTCATCAACCATGATTATTTTAGGATTAAGGATTATTTTCCATATTTAATTCAGCTCCAGCAAAAAAAAAAAAGAATTGATGTTGGTACAGCATTTGATGAAACCTTTAAAAAGTTAGTTTATTAACAGTTTTTTCTGGAAGCTGTTAAGATTTGAGGAGTCAGTGCCATCTACCGGTAGAGTTGGTGAAATTGGAGTTTCCCGTTATATTCGGTAGGTGGCGCGCAGTGGTAGCAGTACATATTTTTAAACATACATTTGAACTTCTACTTAGCTAACCACGAAATAACGGCTTTTAAGTTATATCTTAATTGTTAAAGTGGATATTTGCTTATTAATGGTGTGTTAATAATTATCTTATCCCGTAGGTGTATGTAATTATAAAGATGCTGCAGACATAATGAACTCAAACTTTTAGAAAATACTTTGATATTCAATTTTTATTCCTGTACTCTATTCGAATTTTGGATTATTTAGTACGAAATAATGTTGAAACACTCACTAATTAATTTGTTAGAATAAATAGAAAAGTAAGTTCCACTGAATCCAAAAGTTAATTTAATATTTATATCACTTAATGAATAAAATTACATATTCTTAAATAAATCAACATACTATAATTAATTATAGTTTGGATTATAATAGTTTCGTTATGTTAAAGTAATATTCTATATCTAAAAAAACAGTATTTTTAGAAAAATAAAATATATATTAAGTCCAGTGAAATTCAAAACCTTAAATATGATTGATTCGGAAATCAAAATTTAATATAAATATGGTATTTAGTGCTTTATATTCCTTTTTTGGAACTCAGTTTTCATTATATGTTATGGATATCTCAATTTGAATCCAATAATCATTTGAATTAATTTCTTTTTCATATTTTTTTTTAAAGTCATATTTTCTGTACTACTGCCTTTACGTAATTTTATTTAAATAAAAAAAAATTAATATGTAATGAACTTTTAGTCCGTATATAAACAGAACATAATAAATTCTATTTAATTGCCAACTACAAAGAACTGCAGATAATTATAAAATCTGTCATTTTTGTCGATGTTTATACAAAAAAACGTTGTTTTTTTGCAATTATTTACAAATAACAATGTGCATAAATGACTATATTATGTATCTTTTCAAGAAGTAATTCACGTTAAGTTTTAGGTTCATGAATGATTTCTGTTGATAGTTCATGGAAATAAGTAAACATTGAATTTAATTTTGTCTATAAAACAGGGACATCTCATTTATTATAATCGTTCTTTATTTAAATAGTTATAAAAATCAAATGAAAAAAAACAAAACATGATTTTATTGCTGGAATTCATAACATGTGCAATTGTGTAACAAAATGTGGCGGCAGTGGAGATTCAAAACGACCTTACCAAAACTACCTGCCAGTATCAAATAACAAAAAAGAAATACTATTATATTTAAAGGTTAAATGTATAAACAAGAAAAAAAGATTCTAAATAGCAGCTCAAATAAAATGTTTATTTCCATAAAAAATAATGATAATAATAATATAACTTCCTGAATAAAAGAAAAAAAATAATTAAATTAGTTCTTAAAACCCACTATTTTCAAAATAAAAAATGAGCTGATAAAAAAATAAACATTACTTAAAACGCAGCAAATATACAAATTGATTTTTAGAAATTATAATTAATTATTAATATTAAAATTTTTATGTATTGAATTGAATTCTGCACCTTTTAGTTGCACTTTAATTTTTTTTAAGTACTAGCACGATTTTGAATTATGCTTTAGGTCTACCAATTAATCGAATTGATCCTTGATCCTTTGATCTTTTCTATTTTTGCATTTTAAACATTTGGTCGTTTATGTTGGTATTTGAAACATGATACTTCATACTTAAAATTAAATTCACACATTTGTTCAGGCCTTTATTTATTTATTTATTATGAAACTGAATATTTGATTTTAAAAATATTTATATCCAGTATTTACTAATGAATAATATTAAAATAACATCTTGAATAAACAGTATGATAGGTAGTATAGAATTTGATCTGAGCCCAATTACAACAGTTAGAGTTGGAGAAACGTATGTAAATTAGTTCTGTGTGGCTCTGCCATCCCATATGTTGCATGTGAGGTATTGATTTGTTTTAGGGCTGTGAAAGCGAGTCTGCTAACTTGCCTTAAATGCAACATAATCCACGATTCACAACATCATATTTGTTATTTTATTACAAAAAGTTTCTTTAAAAAAAATAAATTCAATACTAAAACAATCTTGAAATAAAGGAATGTTTTTTTAGGAACATAATGTTATGAAGTTTAACTTATTTTAAGGTCGAGAGAACCATATTCCTATTAATTCTGCTTATGGACGTAGTTGTGTTTTAACAAAAAGTAGAACAGCAAAAAACTAGGGCTCTTAAAAAAAAATTAATTACTTGTTACGGCTGTTAGTTACAATTATAATTAAATATTTTTATTTGATTTTTTTTTTTAATGATTTATATAATTTTATGTAAACTTGGATTATTTTGAGTTTTTCATAAAAGGGAGGCTTTTGATTCATTAGTTATTATTTTCATTAAAAAAATTACATCCAATATGGTTCAACCATCTATAGGTCGGTGCCAAAATAACACAAAAATGGTAGACATATGTAATTACAATTTTGACCATTAGGGCGTTGTGGAGTTGACATGTTTAACCTGTCATCACTGTCAGTTTAACCTATCGTCTTAAAATAGCCCTGATAAAGCCCTGCAAAGTGGGGCGAAACGTCGGACAGTAAATAGTTAAAAACTATTTTGTTCTTTTTTTTTAAAATGCAATTTTTGCTAAAGTTGTAATTTTATCATTTTTTTTTTTTATTACTATGTTTTTCAACTAAATGAAAAAAAAAAAGAAAAAAGAAAAGGAGAGTGGAATGAATAAATAACAAAATGAATTAGTCTTTTGTATTAACAGAATATTTGAAAAATTATTATAATTTATGAGTATCATTTAGTTGTTGAGTATCTGTCCCAGATGCCACTGCCTTCAATTCTGCACCATGATTAAGTTTTGAAGGCGATTGGTGATAACAATTTAAGCATACAATGCTAAAACTATTATATATACATTTTAATATTTATATTTATTTTCTTTTTTTTTTTTCTTTTAATAAGAACATTTTATATAGTTAGGGGTGTCATTTGTATGACTATACCCCCTCATAATCAACTGTTAAAAATATATATATTATAAGTTATATCGACCATGTAAGGCCCACCAGGCCGATCTGGCATAAAAAATAAATAAATAAATAAAGTCTACATTTTACCTGTTTGTAAACAAGTTTTTGGAAATGAAGGATTTCTGTTTGTAAAGGCCCAGTAATTTATTTCGATGTCTGGATTTGAGTTCTTCCTAATTTGGTGAGGTTTGATCTTCTGCCCATTGTGCGGTGTCAAAAACAATATTATTTTTAGAAAAATGTCAAATAGTGTATAATAATAAAAAAACAAAAAACAGAAGTTATTATTACTTTCTTTACTATTGGTAGTTGATGAAATAAAAAATTAATTTTTATTTTACAAAGTAATAATATTTTATACTTAAATTATATATACATGCGTATTATATCAAGAGTCTTCTCTTCTTATATTGTGATAGGATGAAAGATTAAGAATTAATGGGTTAGGATGGTTAAGGAGTTTGGAATGAAAAGACGAATATCTGTTTTGGGCCAAATCTTCAACGAATGGGATGTTAAGGTCTTTGTGAATGAGTTTATTTGTAACGTAATATGGAGCATTAAGGATTTTATGTAGGATTTCGGATTGTAAGGATTAGATGCGGGAGGAATTTGATGGTTTGGTGGAGCCCCAAAGCTCATTTCCATGTGTCCAAATTATAAATAATGTTAGATTAGTTTTTTAATGTTATAGGTCGTTTTAAAGATATGGAGTTTCCAATGAAATTTTTTTTTTTTTTAACTTTTTGGAACAACCACAATTTAGGTATTTCTGTATATATGTAGTTTTCATTAGAGTAATAAAAAATTTGGGTGGAATTAATGAATTTTTTCTCCTCGTGGGCTCTTAAGGCCACTTCTTTCAATGTACTAATTTTTATTTCTTCCCTTCTAGGAAGATAATTAAAGATTTTCTTCAATTTTTGAGTATATATTTTTTCTAAATTTAAAATTTTTACTGTTTATTATACTAAGAGAGAATTATATGGATATAATTGCAAAAAAAAAAAATGAATATAAAAACTAGAACAATAATAAAAAAGGATGAAACATATTAGAGAACTACATAAAATAATGAGTACAAAAAAATTATTTATTACTATTATGTATTTTAATATTATGCCTGATGATCAATAATATTCATGATTATGAATAATGAGCAATTGTCCAACTAGTCTTGGTATGTTTTGTGTATAGCAACATGTAAGCATGTAAAGCATTGCAGTCTTTCTTGTCTATTCACTCATCTGATTACACATTGAACTGACTTATTTATATAAACAAGTAAACCCAAATTTTAGTTTCGAAAAAAATTGACGTGAATGTTATAAAAAAAATCATAATAGTAATAAAATACATAAATAAATTGTTGGTAAATATTCGCTCTGAAAACATGGAACAGAATTACATTTTTTTTTTTTTTCAGATGGAACAAGTAAGTGACTAAAACATTCTATGATTTACATAAAAGCCTTATCTGTAAATGTGAAATATGAAACAGGAACACGAAATAAGTCGCCATTAATTTGACTATCAAAACGTCACTCTCAGTGGTATTTTAATAATTATTTTCAGTCTTGTTCCAGTGGTATAAAATTCTGAGATATGATATTTTAAATAAGTTAATATTTAATAATATAATGTTGATAATAATGTAAACCGATACAACCCATGAAGAGTGAAGGTAAGTAAGCGTTGTTTTAGAACAACGGTTATGCAAGGAGTTGATTTTTTTCGACAGATTTTTTCCAAATTTATGAGGCTGGGTGGACCCAGGAGGGTTCCAGAACTCACAGGTTTGACTCACGGCTACAGTAACATTAAATAATTATCTACCACACTTGGTCCTTTAGAGTTAGCAGCACTTTACCTCTGTGCCACCCTTTTCCCTAAATAAGTTAATATTTACAAGTATAAAATATTAGAATATTTTTCAAAATAATTGTTTTCTTTTGTTCTTTAAAACTAACATATCTTTTAACTACGAGAAAGTTAGGACACTTAGTTCTGGTTGATTACTGTATTTGCTTCATTTTAGCAAATTGTCCTTCCAACAAATACTGTGGAAAATTACTTTTCATTTTTTCATCGCCTTAACTCAAGAATAATTACTAAGTACCACTTTTAGGTAGTCATCTCCATCCATTATGTTTTCGAGCTTGTTTTCTTTTGTTATCTCTGGTTCCGCTTGATTGACACTGCGAAGTCGATTTTTCCTGTTTTCATCCTCGTCACAGGACGGAAGAATTCTTTTAATTTTTTAAAAATAATTTTAAGTAATTGTAGGTTTGCATTAGTAATTTTTAATTGCATACTTATTGTCTCTTCAATTTTATATGTATATCGAGTCCTGTACTGCTTAGACATTTTCTAATCATGATAGTTTTTGGGGCCGGAGCTCTTTGAGGCAATCAAGTCTTTCCCTGACGCAGATTTAGCTCTTCCTGAAACCAAAAATCTACAAAGATACTTAGTAGATAGCCAGTAGGCTGGTCTAAATTAACGTAGAAAAATACAGAGATGTGTCTTCTCCACACACCTGTACTGTATTTTGTTGATGAGTAAATTAAGCCTGGGTTCGCCATTGCTGCATTTTATAATTACTATTGTAAGGAAGTAAAGATCTTATTTTTTTCCTCGTCATTTCTTACATACAAGAGGTTATCTACAGGGTACCATCCTCTTCTAACCATCGTGGGGGGTCAAGTTTTTATTTCATGGCACCGCTACAGAAATAACTGTGATTAAATATGTGACATTTAAGGAGGTTAAAAGTAACTAAAAATGCATATGGGCAATGGTTCGATTCTCATCAGAAGAGGAGAATATTAATATTTTTTTTTTAGCAACTTACGTTACTAAAAATATTTGAGTAATGAGATTTTGAATTCCGGCATAATCAACTAGGAAAAAATGTATTTTAAAAAAATATAGAATTTTATTTGTTTAAACTAATTGATGGGTGCTTTTAAGCGTCTAAATGATGTAATTTTTTTTTGTTGTAAAATTCTGAATTATTATTCCGGATTTTTTTTATAATTCTCCTATTGCACTATGTGGCGATTTTTAACTTTTAGTAAAACTTCCTTTTTAACAAGTTTTAAGTCCATAATAATTACGTTAAGGTATGTTAAAGAACCTAAAATCATCCGCCAACTTTGTAAAAAAAATATTTAATGTAAAATTTTATTTGGTCGAAGTATCAGTGTTTTCAGCCAAAACGATTACAAATTACTAAAATACATTTTTATTTATAATGAGGTGTAGATAGTTGACCGTAGATTAATGATTGGAGAAGTTTGTCGGGGGGTGTGGTCAGCAAAGAACAAAATTAATAAACAAAACCATATTTATTTATTTTATGCCGACGTTTCGACCTGAGTTTCAGGTTTTCATCAGGGATTGTGGCGTAGAAGGTAGGCCTGCAACTCAGCCGCACCCCCCGACAAACTTCTCCAATTTTTATTTATAGAATAAAATTTTTCTTGGCAAAAGTAAAGTGGATAAATTTTTTTTTTTTTAAAGGATGTGGTCAATATACATTGACAAATATTTGATTCCAATATTCATCTATAGAGCATGGTCCCATTTCACAAATGCGGGACCAAGGAAGCCCTTGTTTGCAACCAGTAACTCATTTCTCTTCAAAAAATAAAATTTTTAGGTTTATGGTTAACTTTGAAATTTAATAAAATATTCATGACTGATGTACATCTGCTTAGTATTATAATTATTATATAATTAGCTTGTATACTTGTTACAACATTTTTATGACTACGGTACACTATCGTTTCATCCAAGAAATGTAAAATATCTCTGAAACGAAGAATTTTTCTACAATTGACAGGCAGTTTATTTATTTGATAATATAAAAGGTAATGCAGGCAGATTTCCAGGCCCCGGTACATCTGTTTTGTATCAGACAGGATTCTGCCTATATTCCATCGAATCCTCTGGATATATTCCTGATAGGATATCCTCGGGTGATCTTTTACTCACCTGAAGGCCGAGCCTATATTTCGTAGGTTTTCCTCTTCAGTCTTGTTATAAACCTGCTCAGGTATGACTGTGGCCGGAGTCTTAAGCTTAGTTCGGTACAACTCCAGCGTTCCACTACCAAACGTGAGTAGCCTTACGTCTTATACTGATGTAATATTAAACTATTTAGAGTTATCTTAATGTTTTAAAAAGCTAAGATTTATCTTTTACAGTTTTATTGTGTCTTTAAAGAGAAATGCTTTATTTAATAGTAAGCAATGCTGCCTAAATAGAATGGGTCACTACAAGTACACAAAATACTAATGATATAAATTAAGGATAAACGAGAAATACTAACACAAGTAATTAACAATGTTATAGTAAAATATTAATACTAACGTAAGTGATTAACACAGTTGTAGTTTTATTCCTCATTATAACAATATATTAATTTTTTTTATAACTGTGCAACATTAATTTTTATCCCTGTATTTTCTCTTCCTGTTTTCCTCCTCTCTCTCCTTTTTTTTCCTAACCAAATAATTTTCTGTATTCCTTCTGCTCTCATCTTTTATTTCACTTTCCCAAGGACTCAATACGAATACTTGATGCATTACACATTTTTTATTTAAATGTATAGACTTATTATATTTTTTTTTAAACTTTCGGTATGCACAAATAAAAAAAACGTAGTTATAAATAAATAATTACAAAAGACTGATCTACATGACTATTATAAGGCCTATCTGGCATATACGGTGTTGAGCTTTGGGGCTCCACTAGACCATCAAATTCCTCCCGAATTCAATCTTTCATAAAATCCTTAATGCTCCTTACTTTGTCACAAATCAAGTCATCCATCAGGACCTCAATGTTCCATATGTTGCCGATTTGGCCAGAACCAGAAAAAAAAAATAAATAAATAAAATTTAGAAATAATTAAAAATAAAATAACAGTCGTAGTAATAATATTAGAAAAAAAAAAGAAAATAACCACTTACTAATAAATTAGTCTTACCTAACAAATAAGTTAAAAAATAATACATTTATTATTATATACAGATCCAAATCAGAGACCTCTCACCATGGTTTCTCTTAATAAATTTCTTGTTGTGTTCTATTATATAGTTTTGATTCTCTTTTTGATTAGATTTTGTTCTTAGCTCGTACCAACTCAAATTTAGTTAAAATTCTTTTTTAAATTTTCATAAAAAGTGAGTGTGTGATAAAGTTTAGGCTTTAAGAGATAATATATTAAGTCTCCTTTTTAGTTTTTGAATTCTCTCCTCCTTTTTTTATTGTTTGTCTCTTTTCTGATCAAGCTATTTATTATCCCTAGTGTAATATTATACTAGTGCAAATAGTACTGTTATAGTAATAGTATCGCTCCCTTGCTAGTTCACCTGCTATCTCGTTCGTGGGCTTTGATCCCTTCATGCCACGCAATCTACATCGGGGCAGGTTTATTGCCCTTTGCTGACTGTTAAAGGGCATACAGGCTGTTTGGAATAGTAATAGGATTCAATACCTTCAGTGTTATAATATGAAATATAAGGTAGTAGTTTTCAGCTTTAAATAATTAATTAGCTTGTCTTTGTCATTAAATTAAATTCACGTTTAATAATGAACGAATCGGTAATCAATATTATGAAAAGTTCAAGGTTCGTTCGGGTTTAAAACAAGCCGATTTTCTATCACCTATGTTATTTAATCTAGGGCTAGAATACTTTTTTTTTATATATATACAAGTAAATATGCTGTTTGTAATAAAATGACATGATACAAACATGTGGAGAATCTATCCATCGATCGAACTCCGATAACATTTCTAGAGGAGAAGGTCTTGAGGCCATTTTCTTTTCAGACGTTTAACGGAGGATTATTAGCTAATTATTGGCAAGGAGGAGCCAGGTTAGAGACAAGTGGGTTTAGGTGGTTGGGAAGTTTATCTGTTTCTGGTTGTTGGTATTTATTGGTACCCGGTTCTGGCCATATCGGCAACATGCGATACATTGAGGTCCTGATGGATGCCTTGATTTGTGACAAAGTAAGGAGAATTAAGAATTTTACAAAGGATTTTAGTCTGTAAGGATTGGATTTGGGAGGAATTAGATGGTTTCAGACTCCGTATGTTCAGATAGGCCTTATTACAGTCGTGTAGATCAGTCTTAGTAATGGATTGGAAGTTTAGACCGTTTGTCTAGTAAATGTTGTTATAGTCGCAATCGACGAATAGTGCCCTACAGTCCATTCCACGAGCCGAGTGAAATCCAGTAGAACACATTTGGGTGGCATTTTCTCTTTGAAGGGGATCCATTAATACTCAATATAATTATGATGAAACTTTATTAAAACGCAAAATTTAAATAAAAATAGAATATCATATAATCAAATTCAACATTACTTTATTTTCTGACTCCCCCGACTGGGATTCGAACCCACAATCTTCTGACCACGTCTATCAGGTCCTCATAATTTATTGTTTATGTTAACAAAACACTTTCTAGAATTTTTTTTATTCTTGAACGTTATAACTTTTTTTTTTTTTTATAAAATTATAAATTAATTAATCAGTGGTTTTTAAACTTTTGTTTAGCATGTTTTACCGATAAACACAACATCGGCCAAACATTTAAGTTTAGAAAGTTTGATAGCTTTTTTAGTTGCATAATGCCTTATCCCTTTGTTACATAACAATAGTATTTCGCATAAATCCTAAAATACGTTTCTAATTTATTGTAGTTGGTGCTGTCGTGGTAAATGTAAGTTATTGTTGCCGGCACGGGATCTAAGACGATAAATCGCGACCATTACTTGCAGGTGGTTGTGTTTCTTCACTACTCGTACTCGCTATGTTGACTGCTCTCCAATCCCCTTCAAAATCAACGATAGTACATCTTATCTCTCTATCTCTACAATAAATATCTTCTTCTGTTCTATACAGTATGTCTGGTTGTAACATATACCTAACCTGGCAGTTTTCAGGTAGCACGAACCTTATCTAATAAATGTTTCTCACTAGTGTGTGCGTCATTGTTGGTACAACTCCTGAAAGCAAGTTAATCTTTCATAATTTTCTAAAAGTTTTTGCCAACTTAATCTTGGTGCAAATTAACACCCGAAATTTCACAATATATATTTACAAAGTAGATTGCATATACGACAACTTCTGATGGTATATTCTCATTCACCTAAAGGAATATATTATGTCTACACGTTTGCCATTTGCCGTAAATTCAAGACTTTTACAAATGCTTGGTCAAGTAAGCTACAAACTTGGATGTATCCACATCCTTGTTTTTTCTTTTGACTTTTGTCAGATGTTCACACCAGTTATTTTTTGTCTGAGCGCCATGATAATAGAATTTCAAAAATGACTTTTTTGGAAGATATTGCGTTCTAAAATAGCAACCCAGAACAGAGTTGTCAATATATTTGCTTACACAGTACAACAAGAATGAATAAAAAACAGTCCCAGAATGATTAACCTCCCTGGGTGGGTTGGGTGGAAAGCGTTCCTACCCAATCCCGAAATGGTTGAGTGTTGCCAAGTTCCGGACTGCCTCTCGGTTTGATACTGGTAGGAGGGGTTTTAATGGTATAGAGGGGGGGGGTGCGGGAATTCCCTTCTCTACAGGCAAACTCATCTTAGATGCACTATACTTAGCAAGTTCCTAAAAAAGCAGAAGTTAAGGCCCGCGTCCGTCATGCATCTACTCTGGAAGAGACGGGGAAGATGTTAATCGAGGAAACCTAATCAAGGGATGACCCATCCCAAAATAATGAAGATGATAGATTTATAAGGCATGTCACGATATATCCACCTGGCACAGATTTATGCCCACTGTGGGACATATGGGATCTCAGTGTTGCTGTAGCTAAGCAAAGGACTGGCCGTTCTCCAGGTTTGGACACGATTGACGCGGTGATGTTAAACCACAGTATCTCCGACATTGAAGAAAGGCTGTTAGCGGTGTTCAGCGACTGTCTGGATTGGGGATATTTTCCAAGAAGCAGGAAAATTGCTGACGTCATGCTCATTTACAGGAGAAGATGAAGGGTATAGGACTCTATGTTCTGACGGAGAGCAATCTCCCTGAGCTGATGAAGAAATAAAACTACCTGCACTACAAGGCCGTCGTTTACGGGTAAAAGGAAGCAGTGGGTTCTACTCACTTCTCCCTGGGTAGTAGAGAAGAAACTACACCAGCATGGCCTCTGTAGAAGAGCAAGATATATTTTGTAACAATCCTCAATGCTCCTTATTTTGTTACTAATAAAACCATCCATAAAGACCTAAATGTTCCTTATGTAACCGATCTAGCCCGAACCCGATATTATTCCTTCTATAATGAACTCCCTAACCACCCAAACCCACTAGTTTCTAACCTTGCTTCCTCATCCATTCCTGGCAATCCTCCGAGGCGCCTGAAAAGAAGATGGCCTCGTGACCTTATATTGTAAACTGTTTTTAGAGTTCTACTACTGGGTAGTAGTACTTGTTGTATTTTTTATACACTTGTAAATATCAATAAATAAATTTAAAAAAAAAATATTTTGTAACAAGAGCTGTGTGTCACAGCTATGTAAATGTGAATCATGATTGCAGCAATGCAAGTTGCACCCACTGCTGCGAACACCTGTATTGCAGGGTAGGGTGATAAATAAATAAAAATAAAAAGGTAAAAGTTTATGCTTCCATTTTAAGATCGAATTTAATTTCCGATGGGTTTCAAAGCGTTTAAATTAATACAGAGACACGAAAAAACTTATGGTGCTTATATGTATCATCAGTAAATAAAGAGATAGTAATATCTACAATTTTTTTTTTTTTTATGATAAGTGAAAACATTTAAAAAAAAAAAAATAAAATTGGAAGGTAAGGAATAAATTGAAAGTTATTTTAATGGAAATGCTTGTAATTGTGAACCTGTTCCTTACTAGACATGAAAATGTCTGCAAGAAACGAAGCTGAGCAACATTTTAAAGGTTATTTCATATTTTATTGGATTAGGAATCTTATAAAATGAGAGTTGTTACACCCTAAATTATAATTTTATTTATGTAGCTATAGTACTAGCACAAAGGCGGAACGAATGAATGATGGGTGTAAGTTTTGTTTAAACATTTACAGTTTAATAATTTAATAAGTTGCTGTTATTGTGTTTCAGTTTTCGAGAGCACCCCCCTCGTGTGTATACAGCCGATACATCCCATTCAGATCACTCCACCGCAGTTTCAACTTCCCCCGATCTCAGCGCCGTCCCCACATTCTAATGGTAAGTTTAAGAAAATATATTATGTTAATATTAATTAGATTAGTAATAATTAATTTAATTAACCTCGGGTTATTCAGAGGCTTTATTTCAGATAACATAAGACGTTCAGATGCCTGCCAGCACTAAAATTAAAGCTAGTTAAATTTACTATAAAATATTATATAACTTATATCTTTGTAGGAGTAATAGTTTTTATGATATTTGACAAAAAAGGTCTCAAGATGTTAATTTCTATTTGTTCGGATAAAATTATTTTTGAAATAATACATCTCTAAAGCAATAGGTTTAAATTATTATAAAGTAGTTTATGACCCTTATCTTCGTAGAGGTAGTAGTTTTTATTATATTCGCATTTCAATATAAATTTGGCAAATGAAAATCTGTCCGAACAACTATAAATCAATTTATTTTAGCAAATATCATGAAAACTACTTCTCCTACAGGAATAAATGTCTATAATATATAATATATCTATAGATCCATAACATACACATATGTCTGTCAACACTCAAAATAAAGGAAATTTAACTTACTATAAAGTAGTTTATGACACCTATCTTCGTAGGGGTAGTAGTGTTTTTGATATTCAAATATGAATATAAATTTGGCAGATGAAAATTTGTCCGAACAATTATAAATCAATTTATTTTGGCAAATTTCATGTAAACTATTACTCCTACGAAGATAAACATCATAAACTACTTTATAGCTCATTAAACTAGCTTTAATTTGAGTGCTAATAGACATATGTACGTCAAATGGTTTTTGAGATATAAATTTTTCAAAATAAATTCACTAACTATGATATTTTAGTACGTCCCATACACCATTTTTATGAAATGTTGCTTTTTAAAAAGCTATATCTCGAAAACTATTTAACGTAAATAGCTCTATTAGGGCTCATATTTTAGCAAATTTACTCTTCTTTGAATGACGTTCTCTTAGGTTTTCTTGTGTTGTTCCTACTTTTTAAGATATAGAGTTCCGAATGAAAAGTATTTTTTTTTTAACGTTTTGAAACAGCCACCATTTCTTGTTCCCCCTGCCTATACTTGGCAGACTCATCAATTTAGACTAGTAATCCTACATAATTTTCAATAAGGTAATCAAAAATTGGGGTGAAATAACTGACTTTTTTTCCTCTTGGGCTCTTGTACTATTACT